>NW_008795128.1:3110671-3142288 GCF_000699145.1 Aptenodytes forsteri
CTGGCTGGGCATCGTTTGGCGGGTGGTGAGCAATTGCATTGTGCATCACTTATTTTGTATATTCTTTTATCATTGTTATTATTATTTTCCCCTTCCTTTTCTGTCTTATTAAACTGTCTCTATCTCAACCCATGAATTTTACTTTTTTTTTCTGATTC
Organism: Aptenodytes forsteri; assembly: GCF_000699145.1. NCBI lineage: Eukaryota > Metazoa > Chordata > Aves > Sphenisciformes > Spheniscidae > Aptenodytes > Aptenodytes forsteri. The sequence continues at coordinate 3,110,830 of NW_008795128.1, forward strand.
TCTCCCCTATCCTGCTGGGGGGGGAGGGAGGGGGAGGAGGGGAGAGTGAGTGAATGGCTGTATGGTGTTTCGCTGCCTGCCGGGTTAAACCACAACAGTCCTGAAGATTGAATCAGATGAACACTTGTCTGTCTGGCTTCCGCTCCTCTGTACAGTAAAAAGAAGTTTCAAAAGATACTCACTTTCCAATTTCTAATTTCCTATTACTCTTAGCAAGCACTGTATCCTACCCAAACTTGTGAAGTTAATACTACTGGTTGATAGTTCTGAGCAAGCAGCACTTAGCCATACCTGGAAGGATTTGTTTATCAATGAGACATTCAAACTAAGTAACATTCAACCAACCACTCAGGAGAAATTTATTTTGGAAATGAATTAAATGGAATTAAATGGAATTAAATATAAAACCAAAAACAACAGTTATTCAGGCAGTGGTTACTCTCATAGCTTCACTAAGCGCACACAATTTGACATGTAGATGAACCTCCTTGAAGTTCATCTTGCTTTCCATTGTTCAAATTGCATTGTCAGGTACAGGTTCCTCCCCATCCACATCTCATATTATGTCCAGCATGTCTGTCTCAGCTCCATTATTTTAGCTTTTCTCCTTGGTACAGTGAATATTTATTCTATCTGAACTTTCTTGAAAAAAACATGGCCACGTGTTATCTTTTAGGTACAACCTGACAATGTTCCCTGAAAACTCCATAGAAAAAGAGCTCTGAAAAAATTTACATATTTCTCTGATTTTGGATGACTTGAAAAATTCTCATCTACATATCTTGTAATTGTTGATTTGACATAAAATGTAACTTTAGGTGTGTATGTGACCTATAAATATTAATCTTCTCCTACTCTTACATAGAGAGCACTAAAAGCCCCAAAGAATAGCTCCTTTCAGTATGGCTCTGGTAACAGTAGCCAGAAGGTGTACTTGATCTCTGTCTTGTCAACTGATGTCCTATTGGACATGTATTCATTACGCAGCCCTGTGAACCACACACAGGTCTGAAAATTACAACGGAATTGGAATAAAGGGGTCTGAAGAGTTTATGGTGGATTCGAGGTGGGGATCTTTCAACTTTAGCTGTTTCTTTTAAACAATAAACTGCATATCTTGCCTTCTTAACGGGGTTGGTACAGACATTGTTTGTCAACAAGGTGCTCTGCTGGACCTTGTTTACAAGCAAGGGGATGTGAAGGTTGAAGGCTGCCTTGCCTGCAGCGACCGTGAGGTGGTGGAGTTCAGGATCTTGAGAGGAGGGAGCATGGCAAAAAGCAAGATCACAGCCCTGGACTTCAGGAAAACAGTCTTTGGCCTCTTCAGGTATCTGCTTGACAGAGTCCCATAGGATAAAGCCCTGGAGGGAAGAGGAGTCCAAGAAAGCTGGTTGATATTCAAGGATCACCTCCTCCAAGCTCAAGAGCAGTCCATCCCAATGAGCAGGAAGCCAGGCAAAAAATTTCACGAGACCTGCACAGATGAACAAGGAGCTCCTGGCAAAACTCAGGCAAAAAGGAAGTATACAGAAGGTGGAAACAGGAATGGGTAACCTGGGAGGAATACAGAGACACTGTCCCGAGCATGCAGAGGCACAGTTAGGAAAGTCAAAGCCCACCTGACGTTGAACATGGTGAAGCCTTTTACAAGTGCATAAGTAGCAAAAGGAAGACTAGGGAATACGTGGACCCACTGCTGAATGTGGCAGGGGCCCTGGTGACACAGGACATGGAAAAGACTGAGGTACTGAATGCCTTCTTCACGTCGGTCTTTACTAGCAAGACCAGTTTTCAGAAATCCAGGGACCCGGAAACCAGGAGGAAAATCTGGAGCAGGGAATATTTACCCTTGGTGGAAGAGGATCAGGTTAGCAACACTTAACAATACTTAAGCAAACTGGTCTTACGTAAGTTCATAGGCCCTCATGGGATACACCCAAAAGTGCTGAGGGATCTGGCTGATGTTATTGTAAGGCCACTCTCAGTTATCTTCAAACAGTCATGGCAACCGGGAGAGGAGCCCAAGGACTGGAGGAAAGTGAATGTTCAAGAAGGGCAAGAAGGATGACACAGGGCCAGTCAGCCTCACCTTGATCCCAGGGAAGGTGATAGAACAACTAGTCCTGGAAACCATTTCCAGGCACATGAAGGACAAGAAGGTGATCAGGAGTGGTCAGTATGGATTCACCAAGGGGAAGTCATGTCTGACCAACCTGATGAGTTTCTATGATGAAATGACCGGCTTGGTAGACAAGGGGAGAGCAGTGGACATTGTCTATCTAGACTTCAGTAAGGCTTTTGACACTGTCTCCCATAAGATCCATTTCCAGGCCATGAAGGACAAGAAGGTGATCAGGAGTGGTCAGTATGGATTCACCAAGGGGAAGTCATGTCTGACCAACCTGATGAGTTTCTATGATGAAATGACCGGCTTGGTAGACAAGGGGAGAGCAGTGGACATTGTCTATCTAGACTTCAGTAAGGCTTTTGACACTGTCTCCCATAAGATCCTCATAGAGAAACTGATGACATATGGGCTAGATGAGCAGATAGGGAGGTGGACTGAAAACTGCCTGAATGGCCAGGCGCAGAGGGTTGTCATCAGTGTTACCAAGTCTAGCTGGAGGCCAGTAACTAGTGGTGCACCCCAGGGGTCAAAACTGTTCAATGTCTTCATTAATGATCTGGATGATGGGGCAGAGTGTACCCCCAGCAAGTTCACTGATGACACAAAACTAGGAGGAGTGGCTGATACACCCGAAGGTTGTGCTGCTATTCAGAGGGACCTCCCTGCACCTGGGGAGGAACAACCCCAGGCACCAGTACATGCTGGGGGCCACCCAGCTGGAAAGCAGCTTTGCAGAAAAGGATCTGGGGTTCTTGATGGACACGAAGTTAACCATGAGCCAGCAACGTGCCCTTGAAACAAAGATTGACAGTATTCTGGGCTGCATTAAATCTAGTTTTCCATACTCTCCCACATTTTAAGTTATATCTGTTTACCATAGTCTTAGTTATTGCCTTATTCCTTAACAAAACTTTCCCCAGGTAGAACAGCCCACTACTTACATTTTTAAGAAGAGAGGTAATAGAAATAATCAGAAAACAGATCAGAGGAAAAGAAAGGTAACCAGATATTACTTAATCATTCCTTTGCTTCATATCAAGGTCCTTTCTGTATTATCACATTGTACAATCTCTAATTTTTTAAACTACGGGACTCAGAAAACATTTACATTATGAACACTGGAAAGGGAAAGATTTAGTGACAAAAACAGAACACCAATGACTTTCAAGACAATTAACTTGAAAAGGTCAGAAATATTTTGGCACTACCACACTATTGTGGGTACTTACCAGAGCCTTTGTCTAAAATTCAGGCTGTTGGATCAACATTGCTACTTTCTGACTTGTCTTCAACTCACTCACAGAAAATTTCTAGTTTATTTCAGAAAAAAACTGAACAGTTTTGTAACAAGAACAGAGAAGATGCATCAGGTATAGGTAGGTAATGATGTTTATGGTACTACTGTTCTTTCTACACTTCATTAAATTTTCACATTTATAGTATCTCAGATAGAAGAGGATCAATTCAGATATAGACAAAACAAACTGGCTTCCGTTTTACAGCTACTACAGATGCTTTACATCCTCTAAAGACTGAAAACGAAGCTGTTGCAGTCTAAATAACCTAGACGAAAGTGACATTTGCTCAGGGGACAGCTATTTATTATGTTATGGTTATAAAAATCAGGGGGATTAAAAGACCAAATGTTGATATCATAATGCTCGATCTCAAAAATGGCACGTTAACAGGTATCCAAGAAAAACTAAAATCAGAAGATTAAAAAAGCTTTCTTCTCATATCAATCTGATGCATGAAGCATCCCCATTCTCAAGCTTAGGGCTGGAAAAGAGTCTGTCCATACAGCTGAAAAACACTGCTGGGACTGTCCTATATACACAGACTGACAGAAGAACTGTATTTAACCAGCATTTTAGCTCCCATGCAAGCATAACGTGCCTAATCTTATGTATTATCTTTGATTACAAGATACTAAGCCAAGAAAAGTAAATTATATTTATTTTTACTTAGAGGTATTTACCTGGAGAGGTTTATCTTCATTTCACATCAGAAGCAACCTTGCAAGCATCTTTGACACTTTAACTGGGATATGCAACAGAAAAATCCCTATTATTATCCCAAACAAAACAGTTGAAAGGACATCCAAAAAAAGAACTTAAGTGAAAACCTGGCTTTACTCAACGTATTCCTGTTGATATTAATGAAGCCAGGATTTCACCCATTGATACATCAGAAAATATAGTATCTGCATATGACTGTGCCCAGGATTATCTTGTTTGTTATATGAGAGAATATAAAAGGGAATAACATGAGATCTTGTGGACAGAATAAGGGATTTTCAGGTATAAATTAAAAATCCTGTAGAATTTAACCAGTCTATTTTCATTTAACATTTGTAGGTCTCTGATATCCTCAAGTGGAAGACACAAAGAAACACAGAGCATAATACTGTTTACACAGTGTATATATTTGTTGATTATGTATTATGCATGATATTGTTATGATATACGCTAATCAATAAATTGGATTAAATTTTAATCCAGTGAGGATGACCAAAGGGCAGAATATTAAGTGGATCCTATTAAAAATGTTCTTTCTTCAAAATCTGTGGATTATATTAGAATTGCTGGGAATTTTTCTATTTGTCATTTATTCCTTCCAGAGAAAGTGAGCCTGGGCATTCTTACCATATCACTAGTACTCTGCTGCAACAATTACACTGACTTGATGGGTTTGAACAGTACAAAAAGAAATTATCCTAAACTGGGTTTCATTTGAAATACACACGTCATTGCAGTATCAGCAGCAGTTTATAACACTAATGTTAGGGAGGCTACCTAACAGTTGTTTATTTTTAAACAATCTCACATATTCAATTATTATGCCCTCTTAGGCCAGTGCTCATGCCAAGCATTTTTGCATAGAAATATATACACATAGAGCTGTACCTTTGATTTCATTTAGAAAGTAAATATAATATGTTTTAAATTAGCAGGGTTTTTTTGTTTGGGTTTGTTTTTTTACATGAAGAGTACCAATGGATTACTTTTCGGACCAGAACAGACTTAGAAAATATAATCATGTGACAGTGTTATCTAGAATCATGTACAGGCAGAACCTATGGAACTTTTATAGCACATAAATACATGTTGAGCTACTGAGCTACTATAGTCCATGTCTTTATTCCTCTCGAAGTTCAAACCACAGCTCTATGCAGCCCTGGCAATGCATATACTTGTGTTCTGACAAATTTATAGATCTTCTTCACAGAGACTCTGCAAATGAACCTCAAAAATGACATGTACACCCTCCTCTCTTCCAGCTGAAAACTATACACACAGCTTTGTTCCATGACACGCTAATATCCAAATCCTAGGACTATTCCAGAATGTGTAAGTCAGTTGTAACAAATGACATGATGATCCTCAGAGGCAGACAGTTAATCATCAACAGCTCTGTATTAATACCAGCATATTAGTAAACACTAAAGAATAAAACTCTGAAACAACAGGCCCTTGCTATTGCTGAGGATAAAACAAATTCCAATATAAAATGTATGACTAAAAACCCACTTAAGGAGCTGTGCAAATACTTCGGCCATTAGTGTACACTGCATTCTTTGCTTCTGCAGCCCCTCTCTTGTCCACTTTCTTTCCTATATAGCTTAGTGTTGCTTCAGTTACGCCTGACCAAGCTGCAGAGACAGCATAGTAGACACAGCTAAAATAAGCATAGCTGCATATCAGTGTATGCAAGTGCTAATTGCATGTCTGATTTACTAGCCGTACACATTTCTTGCTTTACGTTACTAACTGTATCAGGAAGTGTTTTCATTCCGTTTACCTACTTGCAATTTTGACCTCTATCATGTCATACCTTCTATATATTTCAGAATAAACGCGAAAAACATAGTCCCCAGAAAAGGAGAAAGGTGTGCATCATAGGTATTTATGCAGTTTGTGATTTTGTTTCTCACCAAAGTGCACTCCAAATGATGACCTAATCAGTGTCATCAAAGCATACATTTTTTATAACTTGCTGTTATTTACATTATACATCATGAATTATTAACAAAATAAGGAAAAAAAAAATTGTCCTCTCAAACATTGTCCATTTTTAGGGCTGTATTTCCTCCAAAGTTCACGATAGAGACTGAAGGCTGAATAAGACAATGTTGTGATACAGTTTCAGGTCATTGTCATAAATGCTTTAGCATTCACATTCTGAGCTGCAAAATAGAAAGAAAAAAGAATTTATGCATCAATTATTCAACCTTCACAGCATCTGTGTCAAAATTAGAGGTACATGTAAATTTGCCTTAATTAGTGCAAACAGCATATTACACCAAGCCTCTCCATATGTATGCTTTCTCTGCTTAGATTCCATCAGGTGTTTCGCAGGTATCTTTCATTACTGGTAGGTCCAAGTAAGATCAAGTAAGTAAATATGGGAATCCTGACTTCCAAATCCACTGCTTTGCTTGCATTCTCTGTTTCATAAACACTAATATCAACAACTGAACTTGAAGATTAAAGTGCCAGACACCATCACACACTGGTCTTACCCAGTGACCACACCTACCTCCTGAGGATTCTCCAGCCTTACCAGTCACGGTCTCAGTCTTCTATGCTTTGTAGCTGTGGGTTATTAGGAAAAAAAAAAATTTGACTGTGCTCCTGCAAGTATTTCATTGAACACATTTTTAAATAAATAGCATAAAAGTGTTATCATATACATGTCTGTGTTTAATTTTTCTGTAAATTTCTATAATTTCTAACTACCTGCACTTATTATTTATATTCATTAAAAATTTAAGATCCTGATATTTATTTTAGCTAATGTCTGAGTACTTGCAAATGTTTATAATAATAATTTACCCTATTATCACATCCCTTTTTCTTTAAATGCTCACTGACTGCTTTTATCTTAATTCTCATTATGTCCTTTCCTTGCCTCCAACTTTTTCCATAAACCCAACAGGTTTCCCTTAGCCCACCTACCTCTTCCTACCTTTTCACACTACTTTGTGAAAATATTCTGCACAGTTCTAAAACTGAAAAAGTAGCATATAAGTTATACAGAATGATATCCCTACCAGCTCAGGTCACTACATCTCTAGACTATTTCCTTTTGGAAAGGAGTAAACCTTCCAACTGAACAGTGACTATTTTTCCTAGAAAAATATTATGCTTATTATTCTATTATTTTCCTCATTGCTGTCTCTTCCTTTAGAATTGGTATTTTAAACACAGAGTAATATTCCATTTACATTATTGCCCCATCTTTACGTTAAATGTCGTATTAAAAAGAAAACATTACAAAAAAAGTTCCTCATCAAGCTTTAACCTTTTCCCTCATGTAAAAATCTCATGTATTAAATGATGTGCAACTCATATAACAATAACGTGCTCATGTAATTAACAACTGTATTACAATACAGAGATTCAAGGTGAAAGAATAAAATTCACATGAGCAACCACAAAGGTAGTATAATGACTGAGAACATGACTTCAGAATCAAAATAATGTTTGCTTTTGAACAAAGGTTTTCATACTAGAATGGGAGATGGGATAGTGTGTCCTGTGCTTGGTCTGGTAGAACAGAAGGAATTATATAGAACTTTTTCTCCCCTCCTCTTTTACCCTTTAAGAAGCCTCAGGAAAAATGGATGTATTGTTGGGTCATGTGATCAATCGTGAATCAATCACACTTTGCTTTCAGCATCATTCCCTTCTCCTGTAGGTGCTCCTGCAGGTCCTGAATGTTCCCAATACACATTGTTCCATCACAGCAGCAGCATGGACTTTCAGGCTTAATATTCAGTCATTTTTGGCAGCCTACAAAAATCTCTTTCAGAAATGCAAATGAAAGAAGGTAAATAGTAAATTGTAACATTTTATAATTCAGTGAGAATGTAAAAAGATTTACAAAAGAACTTGCCTCTAGCTGCAGGTCTTTGACCCTGACAAACTTCAAAGGTTGGTGAAAACAATAAGGTATTAAAGCTCTGAGGAAAAAAACCCCAACATATTACAAAACTCTTACAAAATGGAAAATGTTAGGCAATCTAAAGAGAGGGTTCACTATCAGCTCTCCTAATAATGATTCCACAATTCTTATTTTGTTTCTTTCATAACTAAATTAGGAGTCCAGTGTTCATTTTTACTTTCTGGTTAATAAGGTCTATTCTTCCCTAGCAGTTAAAAAAATTGAAAGTCCTTTAGAGGCCTTATCAGAATATGTACGTTTTCAGCTCCTAGCATATGCTTACAGTACAGACAGAAAGAACTCAGGCTTTTCGATCCAACAGTTAAACATGCATCTGGTGTAATAAAAATGCTTTTTGTCATTATAACTGCCCAACAAAATTGTGTTACTTTATACTTATCGATGGGGTTTATTTGAGGTTTCTTTGAACGAGCTAAAAGCTTTCCAAAGCATTGATATATTTTTGTTGCATGGGTACACAGTTCCCAAAACCCTGAAGGCAAACTTCTAGATGTTCTTACAATGGTAAAAAAAATTTTAAAAAGCCTATACTCAATGAGCTCTATGAACACACATGGATATCACACAAAGCCTTTTCCATTTCCCTTCAGTAACCTCACAAATGCCATTATCACCATTTATTAATACGTTGTTACTTTAGTTATCATCATGCAGAATGATAGAAAATATCATTCTGCATTTTCTACTTATACTTCCTGGCAATTGTTCTGGCTCCTATTACGGGAAAAAACAAGTATATTTGAAGTTTTTCAAATTAAATCCCAAGTCGTATGTTTAAGTGAAAATGACTTAAACACGAAAATGCATGCTAGAGAGCTCGCTCTTTCTTTTGTATGATCAGTTTAAGTTTTAGCTGAAAGCAGACAGGGAGAAGACAGTTAGTGCTGGAACATTTACTCTGACTAAAATAGCAAGGTGAGTGCATATGTTAATACCATTGAAGAAGCAAAATTTGTGAAATGGAACAAAAGAAGCAGCTCTATGAGTCTATGTAAAAGCTCTAGCTTTAGATAATGATTTAAGAGCTTAGAATTTCTGGCTCAGGGAAGCAAAAAAATATGCTACAAGAAATGTCAGAACTGCTTAAATGTCTTCTCTCAGATACATTATGTTTAGTACACAAGGAAATTTAGGGCAATACTCTTGTGGTCAGGAGTATCAGAAGCATAAAAACCACTGCAGATCCACAGAGTAAGAAAGATAGTCAGCTGCATCATTCAGCTAAACTCAGAAGCAACCTAATGTGGAACTATATACAGTTAACGTGTCATCAGGCTACACAAATTATCAAACCGATCTGGCTATATACAATTTTTTTGGTTGCCTGATGTCTTTCCATAACCATGGATAGAGACAATAATTTTTACTATCTGACTGTTTTTCAGGATTATACTGGGGACTGCATTATCCAAGTCTTCATCAGTGACAATTTCTTCTAGGCTGGCTGGCATCAAAAGGAGATTTAACAGCAAGGTAAACCTCCTAAGTGACCTTTTTTGAAACACAAGGGCTTACAAGGAGCTGCTATGCTTACAGAGCAGGAACAAGCCACCACAAACATTGTTCTCAACAACTGTCCTATGATGATTCAGCAACCTTTCCAGCCTGTTTTTGAAGGTCTTCCGGATTCTTAAGATCTTTCTTATACCTGCACAGGCAGGCCTCAATGTGTGTCTCTTGGTTAAGGAAGATACTCTTTCTGCTTTAAAAAAAATCTGTGCTAATTTTTTCCCTTCATACTCAAACCACTGAGTAGGTTGTTTTCCTTAAGTTTAACTTATAGTTTTACCTTCAGTTTTATTTATGAAAAGTCACTAAGTAAAAAAATAGTCCTTTCCTCTAATTGCCAGTGTATAATCAGCTTCACGTACCAGTCTCAATTATTAAAGTAATATCTTAACATTTTTTACTATTATCAGTTTTGCAGAGCCAATTCAACTTTAAGAGAAAAATCCTACTCTCTATTGACCTGTAAACATCATTGGAACATTTAAAAACCCTTTTCAAATTATGCTACTTGAGGTGTCACTAACATCAACAGAGTTAGCACATAGCTATAAAGCAAGTTTTCAAAAAATACAGCGTTGCACAGGGTAATTCAGGGTAGCATTTTGGTTACCAAATCCTTCTTACTGAAACTAATTCATCAGACAGAAGCAACTGTAATTCTTACCTCCAAAATGGTTTCATCATTTATTCACAAATTGATCCAACTTAACATGGCACACGTTGGAAAATGAACTTGGAATTCTGCATTGATATTTCTAAATATAAGATGACAAAGGCCACAGTATTTAGATCAGTAGACAGAATCACAGAGTAGCTGAGGGTGGAAGGGACCTCTCAAGATCGTCTAGTCCAATCCCTTTGCTCAAAGCAGTGTCAACTGGAGCACGTTGCTCACAACCGTGTCCAGACAGGTTATTAATATCTCCAAAGATGGAGACTCCACAACCTCTCTGGGAAATCTGTTCCAGTGTTTGACCACTCTCACAGTAAACAAGCTGCTTCTTACGTTCAAATGCAATTTCCTGTGTTCCACTTTCTGTCCGTTGTCTCTTGTCCTATCACTGGACACCACTGAGAGGGGTCTCCTTTTGTCTGCTCCATCACCTATTTATACACATTGACAAGCTCCCCCCTGAGTCTTCTCCAGGATGAACAATCCCAGCTCATTCAGCATGGCAGATTTTTCAATCCCTTAGTCATCTTTGTGGCCCTCCCTGGACTCGCTCCACGTCCATATTTTTCTTGCACTGGTGAGCCCAGAACTGAGCACAGCACTCCACATGTAGCCTCACCAGTGCTGAGTAGAGGGGAATAATCACTTTTCTTGACCTGCTGAGAATGCTTTTCCTAATGCAGCTCAGGATGCTGTTGACGTTTGTTGCTGCATGAGCTGACTCATATTCAGCTTGTCGTCCACCAGGAACCCCTAGTCCTTCTCTGCCAAGCTCTCTCCCAGCCAGTTGGTCCCCAGCCCTACTCTGGTGCATGGGGTTGTTCCTCCCCAGGTGCAGGACTTGGCACTTCCCTTTGTTGAACTCCATGAGATTCCTGTCAGCCGATTTCTCCAGCCTATCAAGGTGCCTTTGAATAGCAGCACAACCATCTGGTATGTCAGCCCCTCCTCTCAGTTTTGTGTCACTTGCAAACTTGAGGGTGCACCATCAGCCAAGTCATCAATGAAGATGCTAAACAGTACTGGTCCTAGTATCGGCCCTTGGGTACACCACCAGTGACTGGCCTCCAGCTGGACTTCATGCTGCTAATAAAAAACCTTTGAGCCCAGCAGTCCAGCTAATTTTCAGTCCACCCCACTGTCCACTTCTCTAGTCATAACTTACTTCATAAGTTTGTCTAGAGGATGCAATTTGGAGACTGTGTCAAAAGCCTTACTAAGATCAAGATAAACAACATTCACAGCTCTCCTCTCATCTACTGAGCCAGTCAACCTTTCACAGAAGGCTGTCAGGTTTGCCGAGCACGACATTCCTTTCATAAATGCATGCCAACTACTCCAAATCACCTTCTGTCTTTAATATGTTTAGAAATGGTTTCCCTCATCATTTGCTCCATGGCTTCCCAGGGACTGATGTAAGGCTGACCAGTTTGTAGCTCCCAAGATCCTCTTTCTTGCCTTTCTTGAAAATAAGAATGACATTTGCTTTCTTCTAGTCCTTAGGAACCTCCCCCAAACACAATGACCATTCAAAAACAATTAAGAGTGATCTTGCAATGACATCAGCCAACTCCATCAGCACTTGTTGAGTCAGGTCTACTCACGGACTCGTGTATGCCCAGTTTGTTTAAATCTTCCCCAACTCTCCACCAAGGGTAAGCCTTCCTTGCCCCAAACTTTCCCACTGGTTTCAGAGGCCAGTGAGAGAGACCAGTCCCAGAGAACACATTTCCATTTTAAATTCAAGAAGGTATGACTTTGTTGATCCTGTCAAAGATGACTGAAGATACCAGTACTCACAGTAGCTGTTTGAATTAACCTTGAATGGGGATTTTGCTAATCCCATCTTATTTATGCCAGATTCATCTGAATGATGAATACAATGATCAGAAACTCAAACACAGTCTCAGTGAACCTTCTGAAATATGTTCATTGCAATACCATTTGAGTGGATAATAATAAAGGAAAATTGATCAGCGCTTTTGTTTCTTCTGGACTGAGGAGATTATGATCAGGAATTAAACCCTCAGTGTTTAATAGTGCAGAGAGCATTATCACGCTCAAATTATGTTACCTCCGTGGGCTCCCCACTTATGCTGTGGAGAGGAGTATCACTAAAAGAAGAATCTTGTCCTTGTCAGGAAAGTAATATAGCAGTATTTTGCAGGAAAGTTGTATGGCTTAAATAAAAATTAAGTAAGTATTTACAAAATAAAGAGTGTGTCAGAATTCAGATCCCTTCTGTACTGGCAAAGTGGAAAATAGCCTTTGTCTCAAAAAAAAAAAAAAAAAGAAAAAGATTCCTTCTATAGGGATTTCTGTTCTGCAGCAGAAATTGTTTTCATGTTCTCAGAATAAGCATAATTAATGTTATTCAAATAGCGAGCATCCGAGCAATTAGAACCAGGGATAATGGAGCATGCTGAAAAGTTTTGTCTTACAAGGGATCCACCATCAAGGCATAACAGGTCAAAAATGACAGGTAGCAAACAAAAAGAAAACATTTTATTCTATCAAGCCTTATCCTTGGAGGAGTCACAGGAGAATGAAGTACAAACATGGAGAAATATTCTACTCAATCCAAAATAAAACATCCATTAAATAGCCTCAACTCCTCCCTTAGAATTTATTTTCTAGAGAGACAGTTGTCACAAGTAAACAGACTTGAGAAACTTTCCAGTTTTCTGACAGAACATTGACTTATGATCTCTTCACAGGACACAATGCTGCTTGCCAAGTTCATCCGCTAAGATGTCGTTTTTCTTTCCAGGGGAAAAAAGCAAACAAAAACCTCCTCCATGGTTATGATATGTTAATTAACCTATTATTTCTAGAATATAATAGCTGTCCAGCAGAAAAGGCTAAAATTGTGAACTGATTTCAATAAGGTTCCCCATTCCAGATGATAAGTATCTTTAATTAGCATTTAAGCACTATTTGGTAGCCATATTTGGATGGTCCAAACAGCTTTCATTAGGTTTGACAGCCATTGGGAGTTTGAAAAACAAAAAGTGTCTTACATTAATCTTAGTCTTCAAGACATATTCTCAAAAGAGCAACTAGCAGGCTCTTGAATGCAGAGTCAGCTTAACGGTAATTTTTTTTCAAGTGCATCTACAATTAGGGCTTCAGTGTTGTGTAGGTATGTTTAATCTAGGGTTAAACTGAATGAAGGTTTAATTAGGCTATGATCAGTTTCACTTTACTATGGTCAGATTGCTGCTGTTACCCTCACTGGTGTATTAAAACTATCTGAAGTATGTCTGTCTATATTCCACTGGAGTACAGGCAGCAGACCATTGAGATATGGACATACATGATGATCAGGACTTTTCCTACAGCTTTACCATCTTCCAGCACTTATGGACTAAGGCAAAATTAAAGCAAAACTCAATTAATTTATAATTACCCAGCAATAATGATTATGTTTTCTTTTTCTCTGAACATCTGTCACGAAATGTTTTCATCCTCACTGAACATTAGTCAAACACCTGTTTCTCTGAGCTGTGATGTTGTGGGGAAACATTCTCCAACAGGGGTTTAATATGTGCTGAAATGGGAATGAGTATCTGTGCCTTTAATTAACATGGAAAAATGTAATAATACAAAAAAACAGCTAACACCTCTTGGAAGCTGAAACGTAAATGTTAGTTCTCTTTCAAACTAAATGAGATGAGCCACTTGAAGCCATTTCAAAATAAGGATCAAGAACCAATGACAAGCTTTTTTTATCTGAAAGAAAGTGAGCTGTCATTAATCTTCAGGTTTCAGAATTCTTCCTCCTCTTTTTTTCTTTGACACGTTTCATTTTCTATAAAATCAGGATACAAATATATCAGAGTAGTTTAAATGCCTTCTGCTTTTTTCTGGCCATTATTTGAGATGTGCAATTCAGTCTAGATTTCCTATTCTCATTTCTAATATGTAAATGCTACCTCTTTTTTACAAGAAATTGTCAATTATTTGGATTGAAAATAGATTAAATGTACATGACTAAACTTAGAAAATAGTAATATTTTGTTTAATGAAAAACTTATAAAACTATTAATGTCAATAAATGGCGACACAGTATGAACTCGCACGAGTTTCTTATGTTTCACATATTCTAAGGCTTGTATTACACACTGGCAGGTTGGAAGCTGAGAGTTAGTCCTGCCATTGCTCTAATCTAAATGATGTCAGGGCAAAGGCAAACAGAGATCATCACCTGATAACAATTTTATTAGTAACACTTAGGTCAATTAGTATTAGCCTCTGTTCAGAATACCTATGCTCAAATTAGGCTCATTTCCCAGCTGTTATAGCCTTATCAGTGCCAATTTCTATAGACCAACATGGTTCCTGAAAATAAGAAATAAAGAGAATCACAGTATGCATAAATGATAATGCAGTTGAAAAAATGATACTGGAAAAGTGGTGAATCAATCTGAATATGAGAGACTGTGATAAATTCAGTAAAGAAATTAACAAGCTGCAATAGATGGTTAATACTCTACCTACAGGAACAGCTCAGCATATAGAGAGGTTATACATACTTCATGTCATAAATCATGATTTATTTTAGACATTTTATTCACTAAAAATTAACAGCTTGCTTCAGCCACATTTACTCTCAGTCACAAGAGTGCTATGCACACTGTCTTTGTGCTTAAAGGTAGGGATGGTTAAGTGACTGACCCCTCTGTCTCCCTCCTGTTCCTTTATCCCCTTTCTTCACTTGAGTGAGTCTGCTTAATGCTGTGTTTTTATTGTAGACCTCTTGATAATACATGCAAAACCCAAGGCCCTCATTAAACATATTGCTAGATTTCAACTACCATTTCAGATGCCATATTGTCTAAGCCTAGTTTTTCATCAAAAGACTATAATTCTAGCATCATGTATGCACAGGCTACTGATATAACCATACAGAAAACAAATATCTGGGATTTCTTCTCTAACCACAAGAATATATAGATCTGTGCTGGATGTGAGGGTTTTATTGTACAACAAAGCAAACTGCTAGCTGAGTTGCATTTAGTACATCTCCCCCAAACTTGGATAAAGATCAAACTAATTTTTACCTCCAAGCAGTTAAATTCTCAGAGAGAGAACTGTCTGAGTCTCACTAATATGCATTATTTAATCCTGCTAAGCCAGAGAATGAATTCTGTGACTTCTCTCAGCAATATGACTACATTGCAATAATAGCTACAGCTAATATCTAGCTGATACTGATGTAGACTAGATTCTGCAGTAGTGCTAGAATCACTGCAACAACTAAGCTACAACTAAAGCTACAACTAAAGCTACAACTAAGCTACAACTAAATCTAAGCAACAACTGAAGCTAAACTTCATATCTAGTCCAAAATCTTGAGACCCGCAGTTCAGGTCTCCTTAGGACCTCATGATAGCATTATTTCTAATTTCATGAAGAAGGAAAACTAATATTGTTTTCAAGAAAATAATTGAGCAGGCTCCAAGTTCTGGCAAGATCAAAATATAAAGCTATAGGGATCTTGGAACCAAAAGGATCATGGCTAAATGGTAACAAACATCCATCATTTACAGTGCCATCTCCACATCTAGAGTGGTCACCTATGTTTGTGAATATCTGGACAATAAGGGAACAAATCCTAAAACAAGTGACTTAAGGTTTATCATAAAAGCATTGTCTGCTCTAACAACATTATCTCAAAATAAAAAGCCCCAAAATAAAAGACAGAATTATACATATACACACATTCTAGAACATGGATAAACAATCCTAAGTCAGTGATGGCTAAAGAAGAAAAATGTCACTATGAATTTGGGAACTATGTATTTGGGGAATAGCACTGCTAGTTATTCCATCTCTTTACCAACACTGTGAGGGAAAGAACTGACAGAGGACTGGTCTGCTCTTCTTGCCCTAAACCCTCAAAACTCGCAACCATAAGAGCTATTACAGTCCAAGAGTGTAGCGGCTGAGAACTAAAACATCCATGACACTGATCACATACTGAAGAGTAGAATAAATATGTAAGACAACTATTGAGAGAAGAGCAGATGCACAACTCTCGCAATATTAAACTCTTAATAATTAAAAAATACATACCCATATGGCAGCTTATGTTTTCCAGATGTATTGCTGCTGTGTGCATTCCACTGGGGCTGGGCATGCATTCCTTCACCTAAGGTTAGAGAATTGAGACCCTTCAGTTCATAAGTACACTTCAGCCATTTATACACAGTGTAAAGGAAACATTCTACTCTCATTTCTTTTCCATTACAGACTTGATAAGGTATAAAGAAATCTGAAGCAAAGGGGAAAGTTGGAAAAAAAAGTGGAATACATATGGGACCAGCATGTTAGAAAGGTAAATCTATTAGAGGCAATTAACTTTTCTCATTCTTCATGTGTTTATTCCTATTCAACTGTCATTTTCTCCCAAACAATAAATGAATGAGGTAAGAAATCAGTCCTTTTTCAGTACTGATGGAAGGAATGATTAGCTAGAAAACATACCCAGAACAATACTTGTTCAAAACGCTTTGCAAATGTCTATAGGAGTCTATGTTATTTTCTTGTACTTGCCAATGAGCAAAGCTGGTGAAAATTTTTGGACATGCTGTGATTACACTGAGCATTGGTGTCTTTGACCATTCACAGCATTGCACTCTACCAGATGTCTAGTTTGAAAACTTCTGGTGCAAACTAGAGAATTTGTCAGTCTCTCAGAAGAGACAAATTTTGAATAACTTAATTCAAAACCAAGTAAAGATTAGGGCCATTATGACAACTGAGCTGTGTATATTTATCAGTATTTTTGGGAGCTTTGGTTATGATTTAATGGAAGCCTTGTAATGATGAAACACAGAGTGTATGTGCATGTGTGTCAGGGGGTTCTGATACCAAAACTCTCAAAAGTCTGTTCTAGCTGTTTCAGTCTTAAAAAACGTACATATTACAAAAAGATGAAGAAAGGCAAGACATGTATGAAGCACATGGCAAAGGTAAAATTTTAGAAATTTCATTAAAAGCTATAAAGACAAAGGATACTGCCTTTTAAAGGACAGAAGACTAAATCCTGGGAGTGGCCCAAAGCTTGCAAAGAAAACTACAGCCATTATCATCAGTAGCTGCAATTAAAAAAATAAAAAAATCTTTATTTCCATATCTAAGTTTTCTTTGATTTTTTTCCTGGTATTCAGATTAACCTTTTATTGAGCATAGCCTGCATAGGTCAGAAATGCATACAAAAGCAATCTTACTAGGTACAGTTGAAAAAGGTTAGAAAGTGAAACTAATACTTTGTCGTCAGTCAAAAAAATCACCATTTTTTGCCAGAAAACTGGCAACTGCGAACTAAGTTTGTCTTGTCTATGTAGAAATCACCAGTATAAAGTGCTTTACCTGATTTTTTTGAGAAGTCTTAGAAGCAAGAGAATTGTAAGGAATGCATCCATCGGCACACCAGACTTTGGAATCAAAAAGGCGTCCTCAGGAAAACACACATTCCAAGCATCTTTGAAAAAAGGCTTGTTTCTTTTCATTGAAACAGATATGTAGCTAAATGATACTACTGCTGAAAATAAGGATCACTTATCTAGGGAATTTCCATTTGTGATTCCTGGAAAAAAGTTTTCTGCAATTGCAAGCATGCTAGAGATACTTAACTTCAGTATTGACACGGTAATCTGATGATGCACGCATGCATCAATTCCAGAGCACTAATAATAATGTATACAGAAGGAAAAAACATTTGGAAATTTGGAAAACTCATTTGCTTATGTAGCATTCTGTTGTTATATTGTTGTATATAAATGCAATCTTGACAAATGTTAGGAATTCTGAAAAAGCATAAGATCAGAGTAACATAAAATTAATAGATCCTCATACAAATAGTAATAACGAGAAAACATGGGTACGGTATACTGTTTTGATGCACACTTTGAAAACTAAATCTTCCCTAGATGGAAAGTTTTAAGACTCCAGAGCAGAGACTTTTCTCTGAACTATATATAAGCCTTTTTATCTAATAACTTATTCTTTTCTTAATTTAAGTGATTTGGGGAGTTTCCCCAAAGCAATTCGTTTGGCTGCTGGGTGAGACTCAACTATACTTTGAATCTGTCTGCAATAGTAAAATGTAGTTTACATTCTTTATTATTCAGTCATTGAGCGTGTGCCATGATAAACAAGTGACAGACCTCAAACCAAAACAATATGGAAGCCTGTTGTTAGTCATAGCTACTGTTCTTTAATAAAAACATCCCAGTTAAAATGGACAATGATTTCACAAATCATTTGTTAGCCATACTGCTGTGCAGTAAACAGTGATACACTTTGCACATCCTGTAACTGAAATTAAAATGATTAACTAACATGACATATCAACGTACTGCCTTATGCATAGACAGCTGTTCCTACTCTTTCCAGATGGATATACTTAAAAGTTCTATCATTCATGTTATATACCACCCACTAGTGGTTATCTGAAAACCTCAAGATGCAAAAATATTAAATGCTATAACAGAACATCAAGGTCATTTTGTATTAAAAATGTCTTGAGATAAAATTTCATATAGTTGTTCTGACAGGCAGTCTGTACATCGAAGAGTCTGTCCAGTTCAGCAGATGTTAATCAATGCTGATTCCTCACAGATGAGCAGCAACTTAGATGAGCTAGTTAAACCAACAGGGGAAAACCAGGAAAAAAAAATATTATAATCCTGTGTATTTCTTACTCTGGCATTCAGAGAAATCTTTCATGCAGTTCTACTTTTAGGAATTTAATGGGGTTTCTATTTTTTATTATGTTTGTACTAGGTCTAAACGATCTACTGCTTTTGGAAAAGCTTTACTCCTCCTAGAAACCTTTTTATCTGTTATTTATTGTTTCAGGATTAAGAAGTCTGAACAATAACAAAATAAATTTTTTGCTTCTGAGAACTTAAAATTCAAAAATGTGATATATGAAAGATAGAATTAGATTTTAAAAAGCAATGTGTTGATAATTTAAGTGCATTTAATTTATGTTTTCATTTTTTGTACATGCACAGGTTTTTTAGATATCTGAATGAACAGAGAGGAAGACCATTCTATGAATAAGACAGAGACAGGGAGGAAATCAGTTGGAAACAAAGAAATTAAGTTGGCACCACTGGTAGAGAAGTTGCTGGAGAAGAAATTGCATAAATGAAGAGATTAATGGACATTGTTGTGCCTTGTACTAGCAGCATGCTTAGAAAACTCATTTACAACTGCCTTTCAAGCACAGACAACACTACTGCCCTGTACCTCTGCAACCGCCAGATAACTTCTAAAACAAAATAAAGCTGGATAAAACAGACTTAGGCAAAAGAGTGGTAATGTTGGTAGGAAAAAGCGTATCACATACAATTAGCCCAAACTAGTTTTTGTGGACTCCATACGTCTACTGTCAGGGGGGTCATCACTCTTTCTCAGACAGCAATAAGAGCCAGAAATACTTGTAGAGGCTTAAAGCTTACTTTCAGCACCAAATTGTTGGCTACAGCCAACAGTAGTAAGCTACTTGCCACAGAAAAGAAGTTAAAATCTACCTTGTAGGTCAGCAAGGCAATTACAGGTATCTCGGAAATAAAACATCAGAATCAAATCAGCAAAGAATGGTATTATCTTCTTTTTTTTCAACCATTGTGTATGGCTTTACCAAAAGGAAATGCTTCAAGGGAAACTTTGAGGAGAGACCAACATCAGCTAAACACTGCACTGAGAAAATCCAGACCATTTTACTACAGAGGTAGTACAGCAGAGCACCTGCATTAACAGGATGCACCTTATTAGAAACGAAGAGCATGTTCTGGAACCAATATCCATGTGTTGATAATTTACATCCAGCATGAAGTCATGACAAAATAATGTATGTGTTAAGTGAATCCTGAAGGGGCAGCCAAGGAAGAGAAGAAGAAAAGACCTCCAGTCAACCACATCGGCAGATAAAGCAAAGACTGGAACGCCTTCATGTCAAGCCAACCATTACCAAGGTCGCATCCTCATCTTCTAGAGGTTTCTTCAGGCTCTTCAACAGATTTCATCCCTTCCTATTAGATACATAACTGGCTATGGTGTATGCATCTGTCTCTCCACAGGATATTCCTGCAACGTGTTATCTTGAGAATGAAGGGAGCTCTAGCATGAGTAAGCTCTAGCCAGTTCAACAAAAAGTGACAAAAGCCTATTATTCCAATGGTTCTTACACTTACTCTCCTACATTCAATTTTAAAAGCACAGAAATGAAGGATAAACATTCATGTTTACTTCCAAAACTCTCATTGACTAATATATACCAACCCAATCAGCAGTGGCATAGATATGAACCTGTTTCAATTCACTTTGAAATAGATTTAGCATACACGTGGTAAGTTACTAAGTCCCAAGAGAAGGAATGAGAGCAAAGTACACAAGGTAATTTCTTAAATCACTGTGCTGTTTCAGAACCAAACATATAAATATACTACCAATAACAAAGGTCATCAGCATGTAGGAAGGAACTAAGAATACTTCCTGAATCCGACTTCTGATATTTGGGCTTGGGTTTTGGGGTTTTTTTAATAATTTCTTTTCACACGCACATGATGGCAAATAAGCAATATATGTAACTAAACAAAATATTAACGCAACAGAAATAAAAGCAAACACTACAAAATCGTATTGGATTTAGCATTATAGATTAAATGCTTAACCCATTTTAAGACTACAATTATTGTTCATATTACTGTACTGTCTAGGGATCCTACTGAATGACAAGAATCCCACTGTGACAGGAGTGGTGGAAACACACAAAAAAAGGAGACTCCTGGATCACAGATCCTATCATCTAAACATCAGACAAAAGGACTGAGCGACACTCTCAGAAAGATGAGAACATGAGCGAATATGAATCAGTGTAATAAAGAGCAGTCATAACACATCAGCAGCCCTAAAGAAATACATTTTGAGCAGGCAGATACATCCTAACTATCATTTTTTAATATTTAGAAGACATTTTCTCCATTGTATATAAACAAAAGAAAAAAAAAGCAAATGAATCCATCAATCCTAAATCTATTATGTGAAGGTTCATTAGTGCTAGCCTCTGTATAATCTCTGGTGATGCACAGGTTAAAAAAATGGTCAAGCCAGATTCGTCTACCTTTGCTGAATAATTGAAGTTTAGTCATAAGCAAAAATCATCTTAAGAAACGTTAGTGCACAAAGAACTCCATCTGAGGCAAGGAGAAACACTGTCAGTTTAATCCCACAAATCTGAACTTACTCTTTGTGTATAGAATTTTATTCTCAAGTGAAAACAAATAAAATTTTATAATTACAAAGTGACCACAGATTTAAAATTATAAACTCATCACAGTTCATTCTCCACCAATAAGCTGAAGTAGGGAAGCAAACTAGTCCCATCAACTAGTCAATTGCTTTCCAGCATCTTGGTTGGACATAACGGATGCCCAATTCCTTCTCATTCACAAAGAAGGAAGTAGGATGTCCTTTTTTTTGGTCTCCTTCCATTCTTCCAGGTTGCTACTCTGTGGAAAGATATCAGCAAACATACTCGGCTTCTTTAAGAGACAGATCTTTTGTAGACAGCCAAATTGGACAGCAATCTCTACATTCAGTGGATTCTCACAGCTGAGATGTAATATTCTTGTGGCTCTACTTGTAGTGGAGTAATTGAGAATTGTGCAGCTGTATTATACAAAAAAACTTGCCAAAGAAAGAGAGCAGGAACACTAAAACTAAGCTAAAATAAAGGATTCTAAGACTGAAGAGAACAAAATGACCTGTCTCTTATGGTCCTGTAAAGAGACTGTATTCAGACTGTGTCTCTATCGCTTGCATATTAAGCTGCAGGCATTAGTGTATAGTAAGTGCTAGACAAAAATGGATTGGGAATGCTATGAGAACACATCTTTCATCTGGTCAAGAAACTTGCCATGGTGTGAGCTGTAAATCTTATTAGATAAGAAACTTCTATGCCTTGTAAGCCTCCTAAACACTTACTAGGCACATCTGATTATGGCGTTTTCTCTCTGAATCCTTGACTATACCAGTTAGGGAAAATACAAAAATGCATTTTGTAATAAAAATAACCTTCAAGAAATACAATTTCACATGTTATTATGAAAAATCAAATACAGACACTTGCTGTCCCTTGGATTCCTGGTCAAGTAATGACCACTAGCCACTAGGCAAGGAAATCAAAACACACTAAGCAGAAGGGTTTGAAGAAGGTTCATACAACCATGGTACATCAGGCTCAGATGCAAGTAGGCAGCGGGGCTAATGGAGGAGCATAAAAATGTCGTAGTCTTCAGGAAACGTTACTCTAGATGATTCTATTAAAATGTTGTGACTGGAGGATGTCATTAAGACAATAAGAGGAAATGGGATGAGGTCCGATATACTTGTTGAAGAAACTGTAGGATAGTTCATAAATATACTGAAACAAATATACTAAAACAAAAACAAAATCTTGAGTCTGTATAAAGTGGAAAAATCATGCAAAATTGAAAGTAAAACCAGTACATGTATGTGTCAGCAGTTATATAACATGTACAGTATAGTCCAGTGGAGATAGATCCTTCCCTCAACAGTGTCTCCTTAGGAGTCAGCCTAAGGGTGTGAAGTTAATTTTGAGCAACGGTAAAGACGTTTTGGTGTAAATAATTGACATGCCTTTGCATTAATCCAAACTTGCTTGAATTGCAGTGGCAATAGGATTCTGCTGACAAGTAAGTTGAGTCAAAGGAAATAAGTATACAAAATAAAGGAAGGTTCCACTGAATAGCAAACATCATCAGCATTGTTAGGTATTTGTACATGGCACCAAAAGGGGTAAAGACCAGCAAACACACCAGTGGAAGGGATTCTCAGATGCCTGTAGTAATGCTGGAAGACCTCTACCTTATGTACTTTGATTCTGAAATAGTCTTGTACACAGTGAATGCAACCAGTGACACAGGCAAACAGACTAGCAATTTTTTTTGTAGGCTTGGACATTTTATACTATCCTCTTATTTGTATCACGCAGTGCCACAATTCATGCTTTTTAGAAATGAACAGGATACTATGAAGTCTAACCCAACCTGTTTGCGGTTAATATTTATGCATAACTTACTTTGCTTCACTCTCGCTCCCTATAAGCTTGCAGGTACATACAGGGGACCTTGACAAAAGTCTGTAGACTACAATTAGAATTCTAGTAGTGCCTTAGGGAAATGGAATTTTTGTGAGTTTTAAATGCAATTTTAATTCAACATGATAAGTAAACCAAACAAAGTTTGTGGCCTTTGACAGCCTGCTCCCAAGCCATCCAAATATGAATGAAACTGTAATTAGTAACAACCAATGATCAGAATATAACCAGTATGATGTTTATACACAATTAGGACTGGTATTAGGCAAAATCAAAAGAGGGGTTGCAAATTTTAAGTATTTCTGGCAAAGAGCAGAATGATTTTGCTGGCAGAGGTCCTTAACCCATCATTGAAAGGTTTATTTGTGGCTTTATAAACTTAAATTAAAAGTACATCGTGTCTTCTTATTAAGACTCTCTCCTTCCCACCTCCCAAACAAGCAAATTATTTTTACCTGGATTCTTCAGACACTTGAGAGATTACATTGCAAAGAAAATTATGACCTGGAAAAACAAAAGTTCAATTCAGAGTTTTGAAAAAGTCCCAAATGGTAGGTGCTATTCCACTGGCATGAAGGAAAACCTTCGTCCCCTTATCAAGAATTTGTAATGAAAACTTTCTATTTTATATTCTATTATGTTCCTAGTTCCCACCTCCCAAACAAGCAAATTATTTTTACCTGGATTCTTCAGACACTTGAGAGATTACATTGCAAAGAAAATTATGACCTGGAAAAACAAAAGTTCAATTCACTGTTTTGAAAAAGTCCCAAATGGTAGGTGCTATTCCACTGGCATGAAGGAAAACCTTCGTCCCCTTATCAAGAATTTGTAATGAAAACTTTCTATTTTATATTCTATTATGTTCCTAGCTCAGAAGATAAGACCCTTATTTTATAATTGCATACCAAAGAAACATAAAACCCATTATGGAGGAACTTTCAGCTTGTGAATACGTCTCCGTAAGAAAGGTATCATCAGTTCTCTTTTCTGAAAAATTGGTAAAGGAGAGAAATCTTTCTGGTAATTGCAAGTTTCCTTAAAATTCAGTGGTAGAAGGGGTAGACACAAGACTTATCTGAAGGTACATATTTAAAAATTTTGAAGTAAAATTTCTTTTTACTTCATGAAAGTAAAGTTCATCCTTCATGAACAAATCCATAATACTCTGCAGTTCACAGGGACAGGAATGTTGGTAGAGGAGGCTTGGGAATCCCATGTATCTGACTGTAGGCTGGACTGAAAATCAAGGACAGAACTCAGGTTGGTGTAATTGCAGTGGTAGCAGCAAACTGCTGCTGATGACCCCAGTCTCCAGATGCACCAATGTCACAGAAGACTAGTTAATGGAACTACTCAGAATAAATTTCTTAGCCAAGCTGGGAAGAAGCAAGTAGAATATTCAGTTTCCAGAGACTACATTTACCTGGCAAGTAAGTTATTACAGAGTACGTGACGATGATAATGTAAAATAGCAAAGGAGGAAAGAGTACTGTTCATATTCTTTTTTATGAACACAACACGCACACACACACGCGCGCATGCACAAATGCTTCTTAAAGAGGAAAAATTTAATTAAACATTAGCTTTTTTAAGAGAGTATGAGGGCTGTCTTTGTTTTACGGATGTCAGACTTGGTGGTTTGGTATGAGGCAAAAATTACATGACCGGATTGTTGCAGAGCTACAAGGTGAACGGAAGAAACAAGATGTATGCTTTCTTGGTTGCAAGCATTCTGGCTAGTATCTTAATGAGTTCACAACTTCCAAAAGATTCAGCTTTCTTTCAGGTATTTAAGACAAATTTTTATTTCCTGTTATTTCACTTTTCTGTGAGCTACAATAAAAATTTGGGGGTCTCATTTTCATTTACTCATTGATCTTTCCATACTACCTGGACTCCACCGTAACTGAGAATAAAGTCTCTAATATTCATTTTGTTTAAGATAAAACAAATTCAGTTTTAATGTCCCAAGCTCCCAGGATTCCAAGACATAACTAACTGGTAGTCTTAAAGGAAACAAATCTCTAGAAACAGATGCATCTAGTAAGCAGCCTATTGCTAGGTTTCTTCCTCTGGGAAGTACTGCATTATAAGCACTAGAGGATCATATGGCCCAGGGGAATAAGGTCATAGCATCTACATTAGTACATTTCTTAATTATTAACAATAATTTTATAATTTCATACCATTTCATGATCATTTTCTCAAAGATGATGAGCTAATTATTCATTAGGTACTTAGAATATGTAAGGAGGCACATGAACCTTGCCAATATTTTGTCAGATATAGTCTGTTGAGGAATTGCCACATTAGATAGATGTGTCTTCTATAACATCAGTGTTTTCAGTTCTTTTGTTACTACATCAGAAGATCTGCTCTTGCCTTTGGGCTCATCTTAGATGTTCTGTTATTTATCTTCTTTAGTGATATTTTCAATTGAGTTACTTGACTATGGAGGAATTTTCATATGTTAATACATTTATGAATACTATTTCTGCATCACACACTAAGAAATGAGCTGGAAATGATGAGCTCTGAAGCTGTAAGTAAAAAGCTTCAAAAATAGAACATTTTCAAAATTCCAAAATAGATAATGTAGTATTTGTGAAGAAATAATTAAATTCGTTTTTCCAAAGATAAAATGCATTGGTCTAATCGTTGAGGAAGAAATGTTTGTGGGTTTGGATTTTTTTCTTCTTCAAGTTGAAAAGGAAAGTAGCAATAGCTTTATATGTACAATTCAAATTTAAGTAAAAAAAAAAAGTTATAATTTAGCCTACATTTGTGCCTCTGAAATACCACAAGTTTGGCTAAATTAGTAGAAAATTTATCAGAATCACTTAGACAGGAAACTAACATCGAACAGCTTCCTTAGTAGTTCCAAAATACAGAAACACCAGTTAACTCTAGCCATCTTTAGTTCACAAAAATTCATCATCTTTAGCATTTCTTGGCCACTCTTACTCATTTGCCTTTATCCTTCAATCCGTCTTTAAATCCCATTTGGTATCTATGCTCATTTTTACTGCTATGTCTATTTAATACTACTAACAGGAAATTTATCTTTTTTTTCCACAGCAGTTTTCAACTTTGATTTTGTTATTCTTTTTCAAGACACAAAATTATTTTTCAGTTGAGGAACACGTAACTGGAAGGAATCTACAGGATCAGTCCTGCAAGTAATGTCAGAGAGAACTACTTTGTTAATTCCTTTACATACCAATCAAGTTCCATCTTACTCACCACTATTTCAATTGGAAGCCTGTTGCTGAACTTCACACCGCCAGAGATTTCCTTTTACTTTTCAGCCTAAAATTTATTCATGGTCAAACACATGCATTCGTTATGTCAACACTGTCCTCGGTCTATTCAGAAGTATAATTAAATATCCTTTTAACTTTTGCTTTGTTAAGGTCAACCAGCCATGCTTTTTTAATCTTTACTCATAGCATTTTCTCAGTGTCTGAATAGTAAACATTTTCTGCACTTCCAGTATTCCAGATTGGATTGCACTAGAACCTGTACAATGCTATTAATATTCTTTCTATTTGGAAGTAATCTCTTGATATCTCATACTTTTTATATATATATACAACCCCCAAATCTACAAATGCATTTGTAAAATTGTTTTGTAAATTATCTCTTTTCTTAATAGAGAGCAGACTAGCAACAGATTTCAAAACACTAAGAATTACTAACAATTTTATGTTATGCATAAAAAGTCATCCTTGTGTATATTTTCTTGGAACCTACTATTTTTGGGGTAATTTGTTAGATTTTTTCAGAGTACTCCAGATTGACGGGTTCTATAAATGGGATAACCTGAAGTATTTTACTTAAAAGCAACTATATTCAATGCCAAAATGATAGATGGCCATCTATAATACCCTAAGAAAAATATTTTCAGAAGAGAAACACAGAAGGTAAAAGAAACAGTGCTAGAGAGTAAATGTAAGAAATTGAGCCACTGAAGTCATCCTGCTGAAACCCACTGTCCGCAGAACTGAGAAACACTGTGCCACTAGCAGTTCTTGTACTACATAATGAGTGTTTAAAAATTCAATGAAACTCCAGCTACTTTTTCCTTTGTGGGTTTTGTGGTTTGTTTTGTTCTGTTTTTAATCAAAGGCAATATCCAGAAACATTATCAGTACTAAGGAATCTGTTCATTATTTTACAAAAGTTCCTAACAGACAGTGACTATTTTATTGTTGGATGTATCCTTTATTTTATTAATGATGAGAAGTAATCAATGGAATGCTAAAAATAAACTTGTAAAGAAATCTAGTCTGAAATCTGAGTCTGTTGTTTGAAGCAAGTTCAGTGGTCACGGTAACACCAGTTGAAGATTGACTCTTGCCCATTGTGAAATAGGCATGGCTCTTCTAAAAAGGTCACAAATTTTTCAAATATAGGCACCATGTTTTAAATTTTGCACATACAAAATATGTTCATGTCACTCAAATTACACAATGTGGCAGTGTTATAAGTCTGAACATTACTGTCATTTAATGGCAGAGAAAAGAGCCCAAAGCTCACATAAGACTAATGACTGGGACAAATCCTGGGAAGAGACAAAAAGTATAAAACAACAGTTTTCCTGTTTTATATGGTTTTGTGTGTGCATGTGTGAGAGTGCATATAACAAAAAAATGTTTAAGAGTAAGTTCAGACAATAGCCCATCCATTTGTTCTCAGCTTCTTATCCAGTTTCATTGCTAAAGGCTTTGATTTTAACTGCATGTTAAAATGCAAATTCAAATCCCATATAAACTATTAGTTAGTGCGTTGACTGGTTCAAACCAATCAAAATTGAGAATTACTGCCAAATGTCTTCCTTTTAATCTACTTGTCAGCCTCCGGGTATGTAGGATACTTGACTGTCTCAATTTTCTCCTTAACTTTATAGGACGGGTACAGGCCTGTTCTTCCTAATTTCCTATTGATGCCTTTTGAATAACCATCCCAGTGGTTTCCAGCTACTCCAATTACATCTCCAGGTTCCATAGGAATTTCATCAGCAGTTCGTGGATGATGAGCATAAATAGCAATCTGGTTGTGGGCATTCTGTCCCCCAAAGTAGTAGATATCATCCAAAGAATGGAAATATGCTGAAGCATCTGGATGCAATGTCTGCATAATTTCATAGGCAACTCGACAAACCTTAAAAACAAAACCAGAAGAGAAGTCATAAATATTGTGTGTGCCTGCAATATAGCACAGAAGTCAGCAACCAATGTGTAACAATTAAATTTCACAAGAGGATCCAGTTTTGGAATGTCCAGGTCAAAAAAAAACCCCAAAAAACACCCAAACCCAAAAAACCTACATAGTTACTAACAAGAAGCATACAATTTTGCAGCATTTTAATTAGTACTCTGGTGATCAGATTTGGTAAATAAATAGATAAATAATTACAACAGTCTACTTTTCAGTAAAAATTGAAAACACCTATATGAACACTAGCCATCCTGCTTTTTAAAAATGAATGATATGTAGCCAATCGACTGTACAAGCAAATTCGTCTTCCTTTTCTACTAATAAAAACTGTATTTTACTTCCCTTTGAACCTTTAGAACTTACATTTTCAAAATTTATTCTGCAATAATGAGGCTTTACATTTACTTTTCTAAAGGAAGCTCCAATATTCACAATCAAGCGGTTCCAGAAGTCCAAGGCTTTAAAATGCTGTTAATATTAGAACAGTGCTAGAATTGAGACTGTTGGCAACTTGGAAGACAGCTAAGTGGAACTGAATTCCAGCAAGACAATAATGATGCTGGTGACGAGAAAGATGCGTTTTGAAGTGTCATTGTATCACATTTTATGAAGGGAATTTTCTTCAGACTGAAAACAGGTCCCCAGATCAGAATCGTGTTGTATCTCTCAGAGCTGCCAGATACACAAAAGGCTGCCACTATATTAAACAAAGCTCTTTTCAACAATTGGCTAGAAAGCTCTTCTCTGTCAGGTGTCTGATTTGGCCACTGTGACCTTTCTGACTTCTAATCTACATTACTGTATCCTTCTCTGATTTTGTGTAAGCTTGATCAAGCTTGATAAACTAACAATACAGCAGACCTTCAATATGAAGAAGCATTTGAGCTTTTTCATAATTTTCAGTCTATGTAAATATAGTAAAACTTGATTTTACTTTTCTTTTCTTCCTCTGAAGATATGGTGAATAGAACTTTGATCAGTCAAACTAGACATATTTGTACTTTCCTAGCTTCTTTGAGAGAGGCATTTGCTTTAAAAATGTAATAGATTTCCTTCCTGCATACCTCACATAAAACATACAACGCCTCCTCTCAGCAATTGTTTCCTTTGTAGCGCCAAACCTGGGTAGCTAAACTGTAAGCTGTTGAGGGCAGTAGGCAAAGAATCCACATGCAGAATTACAGTTAAAGCCAGCCTCTCATTTTTTATTCATAGATTCACTTATTTTGCAGCCTGTATACTTACAAGTACAATGCAAAATACAAAGACTAGTAAGTCCTGGAAGGAAATGAGATTATGAAGAAAAATACATCAGGCAGAAGGAGCTACAATTTCATCTAAATGAATACTGAAGAGACAAAAAAGCTCTCTGTTTTAATATGCAATCTTAATTCTGCTACTGTGTTATGATTTGTGTAACTATCATGTGGCTTTTCTATACAGCTCAATTAATGCGATGTTGCTGAAATACAGTGCCAAGGTAGGTTGTTTCCCTTGACTCCACATCACTTGATGGGCCTAATTTCTTTGACAACAGTATTTTAATGAAATATCTATTCTTCAGCTTATATGAGTATTCATTTAGTTTTGGTAGCATAAGTAAGAATTAATATAGGGGTCTTCCTAAAGCACCTGATTCTATTGACATATAGTGTAATTTTCTCTTAATACCTCTGTAATGAGGTTTTGACTCTTTTTGGCAAGGAAAAGAAAATGGAAAAAAGTCAGCATACAATTGATTGATGTGAAAGTCCAAAAAAAAAAAAATCACACTGGAAATAAATTAGACTGCATTCTTATCCTTACTCTCTCTTCATACAGATTGGACAAAAGATGGTCATTAACAGCCTGATTCTGCTTAACTTCAATGCCAAAGTAACTACCAAACTGTTTATTTCATTGATGAAAGGACAGGTATAGTAGTTCCAATGTTAAAGATCAGAGGATCAAGTTTTTTAAAGCCTCATAAAAGAGAAATCCTTCTGAACAGTGGGAAAACTTGCAACCGACCTTAGAAAAGCCCAATATATGAATATACTGTAGAGATCCACATTATTGCATGACCAGCAAAACTGGTGCTATATGGCTTTTGAGGAGTTTGAATTATTAAAGCACAAGAAATTGCCCACAATAAATTAAGCAGATGGTTGGACCAAATTCATAGTCCCAGCTATTGAGAGTAACAGTCTAATACAGGATTTCCTAGACTTTAGTAGAATTTTCTGCAACTCTGGAAAACATCATCCTGCAAACATGTCTGTTGTCAAATGCAGGGAGATGCAGAATGAGACTGAGCTCAAAGACACCATGCACCTCAAAGGTACCCTCAAAGGGGGTTCTACCAGATGACCTCCAGAGGTCCCCATCAACCTGTATCACCTTAACTATGTCAATGTATTTTAACATATATTCTTCTTTTGAAATTACTCCAACACTTACAATTCAATTACAATATATTCTGTCCAAGCCATTTGTACCTATATGTGAACGTTTCTTCTATGTTTATACCCAGTGTTTTATTTAAAGCAAACATTTACCACTTTTAACACAGCTATCTGAATATAGTAATAGCAGAAAGTTTTTATCCAAGACCATCTAATTATTCCTTCAGAATACAAACTGTCTCTACACCAATGCATGTGTGGCATTTAAGACATCCAGCCCTAGGTCTTGGCTGATGATCACCTCTTTCACTGTGATATGCATTCAGTGGACATACTTTAGCTGAATCAAACATTTTTACAAAAGTGGATGACTCCTCAACAAGCTTTTCTTAGTGAGGATTTTTACTTTGTATTCATGTCTTGGTCTGAAGTAACAT
>NW_008795128.1:3142306-3146039 GCF_000699145.1 Aptenodytes forsteri
TCTCAAAATAGGAAAAAATGTCTTTTTCTTAAGGGGTTTTGGAAAACGGGGGGGGGGAGGGGAAAGGTAGCCACAAGCATGATTGAGGGATAAGAGGCTTTTCTATACTTTTTTGGTTTCTGAGGCTGTGGAAAACATTTCTTTGTGAAGTGAATTTTAACTTTCAGTTTTGTGTCCACTTCCATGTAACAGTACAATCATGTGTGATCATAATCTATCACCATGTATAGTTGAATGCTTTCCTAACCAGGAGCGTCACCTAAGAGCATATATAACAACAGTAGGTAAAAAACATTCGCTCTGGTTTCAATCATATTTTGTCATACTTGAATTAGGTGGATCAGTACATCAATTTCAATCATATTTTGCCATACTTGAATTAGGTGGATCAGTACATCAGTCACAAAATACTGCTTTCTGATCTTTTTTAATCTTAAAACAGCTTTTCATGGTACACAAAATTAATACACGATATGACGTAATAAAGAAGAAAATGCCAACGATGACAGTTACATGATTCAGTTCTCTAATGGACTCCAACTTCCTTCATCAGACCACTTGAGAAAGGAAGCTTGTTGCAGACAATTATATGCTACAAGAAGTCTCTATGGATTACAGGGGTCAGAATTCACATTTATTGCGCTGTGGCTGGATTGCTAGAAATGTAACAGACTGAAGAGAAATTAAATGTCTGCTTTCTTCATTCCTTTCCATTCCCACAATCAACTAAGGCAACAGCAGACATTTGAACTGTAGCAGAGTACACTGATGTGTCGAAATGGATGGACACAAGTTATATATTAACTTTATGCAAAATTAAGAAGTGTTAAACATGTTTAAAATTATTTTTACTTATTTTAAATGCCTTAACTAAGCTGCATAGAAATGGATGGATACAAGTTATACATTAACTTTATGCAAAACAAGGAACTCTTAAACATGTTTAACATTATTTCTTGCTTATTTCAAATGTCTTAAAAAAGCCAGTAACTTCAACTGAAGAGAAGTAATCAACCAGTGCTTACAGTCCTCTAAATGTTCACATAGCATACCGAGCCTTTAATTCTTCCTTGATACTTTCATGACAGAGCACTGAGAATAAGGTAACAGAAGCATGAAGAAAACTAAGATTTAGAACTGGTACATATACTCTATATTGTATTTCTATTGCAGTTTACCTGGGACGAAAATGTACAGACCAGGAAGTCTGCCTGAGACAAAAAGTGAATATCCAGAATAACACCTCTTAGGGAGTTTTCAGTGTATCGGTTATGAAGTCCTGCTGACCAGGATATGGAGTTATCACTGATAAATTCGTAATTTGGATACCTGTGAAAATACAATACACTGTTAACAGATGTTTATTTTTTTTTTTTTTTTTTTTTAGAAGTATCATCTTTGCTGCAAGATAAGGTTGTTAATTTGTTTTAACTGAGTCTCTGCTTCACAGGGAATGAATTATAATTTTGTTGAACACTCTAGAACGTTACTGCTGCCTCCAAGAATGCCCTCTCTTTATCCAGAAAAAAAAAGAAAATTAAATAAAAAGACACTGTAAGTCTGTCTGAGATCTTACATTGTAAAAGAAGTGGAAAAAACATCAGGAAGTATATGCCACATTCCGCTAATGCTACTGATGTTAGAAGAAGTATACTTAGATCACTTTGCTTTCTCTACTAATAAACAGAATATGGGATTGTGTCTTTACTAGACTACATTTTGTTTATTACCATATTCTCTATTAGATACTGATTACGAGAGTGCAAGAAAATCAGTCATCTGTAAAAGGGACATATTAAATAAACTAAACTAACAAAAAAAAAAAGTCTTTCACAGTTAAGGCCATATGAAGAACAAATTTTGCAATTTACTGGTCAAAAGGAAATAAAAGAAATGTAAAATTTCATGTCAATACACCTTTCCTGACATATCATAAACAAAATAGCAATACTTTAAGTCAAAATATTTTTGAAATATAAAACCTTGTTTTATATTATTTTAAAAATAAAATTAAAAGTTTTTAACATGTAACAATGACTTTGAAAGAAAAAAAAATCCTTTTAAAAAATGTTGAAAAAGAATGGTCTTTCTCAAAACATTTGTACCCCTTTACCGGGGAACTGAAATCTGAAATAAACTGTGAAAAGTAGCATGAATTAATTAAATTTTCAGTCAGCCTCCTAACAAATATGTTTTATAAGAAAAATTCCAGGTAGATGTAACAAAGATGATAGTTACATTGCTGTTACACAATAATTATATTTCAATCATGAAGTGCAACTCGTGACTAACCTGCCAACTACAAAATTTCAACTACAGGGCTAATTATAAAATAATTTAAATAAAATCTATTTTTCAAATTTACAACTTCATAGCAATTACAAAGCAATACATTACATAAGATAGTAAAGCAGCTAATATTACATTTGTAAGAATTAATCATTCTTATACTGTTTAATAAAGAAAATCAGAATATAGAGCAGGCCATAATGCTGGAGCAACAATAACTTAGACCTGTAACTAGGTGCTTCAAAGCCTGACAGTCCTGTGCTGAACATTGCTAAAAATAAGGTTTACACTCATGAGTTCTTGGAAAGTTACTGAAGTTAGCACACACTTGTACACAACAACGCAGCATGTGCATACGCTCTGGACACATGGTAGACATGATTACCACAGCCTCTTCTAAGGGTATGCCTAATTTATTCCATTTTAATGTTAAAACTATGGGAAAATTGTTTTCAAAGGTGAAATGGGCAAATATAGCAGGCTTTTCCATCTAACATTCACTAGCAGTGACTACGAAATCAGGAAATTCATCTCAAGAGTGAATCAAAAAGCTGTATGCAAAACTTCCACATTTGAGGAAGAATTTTAATTTATCTTCATAGTGATTTTAATAGAATTTTATGTTCCCAAGAGAAACACCTGCTCTAACAAAAAATAATATATGTATGGTAAATTTCCCAGAGATAGCATGACAACTTTAAAGGGTGCATCTGATCGTGAATGTCAGGGGAAGTTCATGTTACATTAAAAACAAGACAAAACAAAACAAACAAACCAAGAAAAAAAGAAGGAAGAGAAGGTGGAAATATTGTTCATTTGGAATAACTGATAAGACCTCTTCTGAGAAATTATAGGAGCATATGGATCAAGAAATAGTTTTTTCAAGATGAACTCTATCACAATGATCATTTTCTTTCTTAACTTCTCATGTCTAACATTTTTTGTCAATATTTAACCAGCTCTCAAAATACAACAGATGACAACACAATATTTGTGATATATTCCGTTTGTTTCCATTGTGTGAATCATATTAGTATTTTTTTAAAAGAAAAAAAGTACAGACCAAACAGAAATATGTCATACTCCACTGTGAAAACTAGCTGAGGAACAGAGATGGGCATCAGTCTTACTTCAGTGACACAACTCCGAGGGGAGCAACATGAAGAACATTTAACAGATGATGTAATTTCTAGGGACAGTGAACACAGTAAAGATATTTGCACACCCCTTTGCAAGTCCTTGGCATCAGGAATACTGCTAAAATTAATCACTTCCTTCAGACTTCAAAAATCAGGATCCACATGCTGAGTAGAGACCAAAGAACCTTTCTTGAAGAATCTGATTTCTTACTAGCAAAAGATCAGTCTAATAACTTAACAAATGAAGCACACCAAAAAAGTGTCATATTGGATCTGGTAAAAAAAAAAAAAAAAAAACCCACCAC
>NW_008795128.1:3147384-3172751 GCF_000699145.1 Aptenodytes forsteri
TCTGGTAAAAAAAAAAAAAAAAAACCCCACCACACACACAAAAACCCCCAACCAAAAAAAACAAAAAAAATCCCCCACCACCAAAACCCAAAACCAAACAAATCAGAATTATTTAAACATCTTCTATGCATACATTTAAAATTTTCTCCTTCCTCCTTTTATTCTGGAAACAGTCTTTGAGATGCTTTTAAACCTGGTCTTCAATTCCATTTTGTAAAGTTGATCTAAATTCACCTAACCAACAGTTTCAGAACTCATTTCTTCAAACCAGTGATCCAAGGTTAGCATTTATCTACTCACATGTTTTAAGTTTTCAAACAAGCACTTTTATATTGTCACACACACACACAATGCTATATTCATGCTTGGGAAAAGTTTCTTTTAAACACCCTAAAATGTGAGTATAATAGCAGACATACTCAGTGTGACCAAAGAATCCTGACTCAGGCTGAAAGCAGAGCATAAAGAAAAATACAGTAAAGGCCAAGCCTATACTCCTCTCAAGATTAGCCGTATGTGGCCCACTGACTTCCTGCATCAGGTGAGGTTTAATTCTCCTTCCCACTTACTATAGCGCTTTAGATTCTTTTTAAAACTATTCTTACCACAATGACTACAAATAATAAAGGAAATGAAACTTCTAAAGCTCTATAGTTAGCTCTTGCTTCCTTCTGTTCCCTTTTCCGACCTTATTTATGACTAATGTAATACTTGCATTGTAAGCTTTTGGGGACTTTTTTTTCTTTTTAAGCAGAACTCAGGCACAATCCTATTTTAGGATTCCTGAATGCGTGGTAAATGAATAATAAATAATAAGATGTCATATTCTTACTGGCAGAATCACTTAAATACAGTATTTTGTAGGATCCTTCCTAGCTTTCCAAAGAAACTACCCACACATTCTCTTCTCTATAACAGGAAAGGACCAGACTGTGAAGATAAAACCAAAGAATGGAAACTGGCATAATACTGTTTTCTTTGTATCGGACTACATATATGTAGTATCTCTCCTCCACATATCTTAAATAATATCTAATTCTTCTAAAGCTACCTAATAGATTCTTGAAACCTCTATACAGGCCAGGAAGGATTTCCCCCCCGCCCCCCCCTAGGAAAAGGGGAAAAGAAGAAATCAGAAGAAGGTGGGGAAGAGAGAGTTTAAAATCTTTCCTTCCTGCACCTGCCAGCCTCAGATAAGGATACAAACCAAGCA
This sequence comes from Aptenodytes forsteri, assembly GCF_000699145.1. NCBI lineage: Eukaryota > Metazoa > Chordata > Aves > Sphenisciformes > Spheniscidae > Aptenodytes > Aptenodytes forsteri. The sequence goes on from NW_008795128.1 coordinate 3,148,598, forward strand.
CAGTTACGAGACTATTTCAAGTTCCAATTGGTTTCAGAAGCTGATCAACTAGTTGTGTAACTATAGCTTATCGCTACGCTGTGCAGCAGGTGCAAACCAAGTCCCAGTCTCCTGTTCTCAATTCACTAGAACTGGGGATGTGTCCAGAACAGGCAATGCAAGTTTTCTTCCCTCTGAAAGAAGAACGTGAGCATGTGTGTAAACAGATGGAGTAAGAAATAATGTGTTTGTTCAGGTCTTGCTCTAAAAAGAATTCGGAAAATGTATGAACTGTTCATCAGACTCAAGAACTTTGAAGCACTACTGAATTCTATATATGAGGCATACTACGACTCGAGGGCAGTGAGGCTTGCAACAGCTAAACTACAGATAGTACACAGGGAGAAAAGACATTAGCTTGCTATTGTGGAAGTAAATAAACAGTGAAATAGGGTGGGAAAAAAGCTTTCATAAGTGCTGAAAAAACCCTCATGAGCGAGGCAAATTACTGGAAAAAAATGAAAAAGCAAAATACAGATGACTTTACAGGTAAACATCCCAAAAGGAAGAACGTAATTTGTTGAATTTTAGTGCTCATATACATGAGAAAGTGACCTAAATAGATTCGTATATAAACCAGATATGGTTTCTTAAGAATTTATGTGCATGTTCAGCTGCATTATTTTGAATAGAAGAAATCAAAGAAGGTGGGGAAGAGAGAGTTTAAAATCTTTCCTTCCTGCACCTGCCAGCCTCAGATAAGGATACAAACCAAGCACAGTTACGAGACTATTTCAAGTTCCAATTGGTTTCAGAAGCTGATCAACTAGTTGTGTAACTATAGCTTATCGCTACGCTGTGCAGCAGGTGCAAACCAAGTCCCAGTCTCCTGTTCTCAATTCACTAGAACTGGGGATGTGTCCAGAACAGGCAATGCAAGTTTTCTTCCCTCTGAAAGAAGAACGTGAGCATGTGTGTAAACAGATGGAGTAAGAAATAATGTGTTTGTTCAGGTCTTGCTCTAAAAAGAATTCGGAAAATGTATGAACTGTTCATCAGACTCAAGAACTTTGAAGCACTACTGAATTCTATATATGAGGCATACTACGACTCGAGGGCAGTGAGGCTTGCAACAGCTAAACTACAGATAGTACACAGGGAGAAAAGACATTAGCTTGCTATTGTGGAAGTAAATAAACAGTGAAATAGGGTGGGAAAAAAGCTTTCATAAGTGCTGAAAAAACCCTCATGAGCGAGGCAAATTACTGGAAAAAAATGAAAAAGCAAAATACAGATGACTTTACAGGTAAACATCCCAAAAGGAAGAACGTAATTTGTTGAATTTTAGTGCTCATATACATGAGAAAGTGACCTAAATAGATTCGTATATAAACCAGATATGGTTTCTTAAGAATTTATGTGCATGTTCAGCTGCATTATTTTGAATACTCTACTTTAAAGAGAGAAGATGCTGTCAATAATATTATAGACCTGAAATAATATACTAGAAATTCAAGCTTGTATCTGAAAACTATTAAATCAGACAAAGAACAAGCAATTTACACCATCCCTAACACATCACTTATATAATACAAATACCATGACCTCTGTTTACCAGAAGTTGACAAGTGCTTTAATCCCGTAATCATTACAGCTGTTGAACTCTCAACCATGCTCCTCTCTAATCGTGTTGTTTTATATCATCCTGATTCTGAAAACATATCACTTTTCTTTCTTTCTTTCGGAAAAACAAAACAAAGCCACACTGCAAATGGATAGTAGTGCCTCCACTTTCTTTACTACTGTACTTGCAGTTGGTAGACATCTGACTGCAAGGGAAGTTTCCAAAACTGAAGTAAAAACTTTTCTGTTTTCATGATTATGAACAGTTTGAAATACTTCTCTTAATAGAAACAACATGCCTATTCATGTGAATGTTGGCTAAAATTTCATTAAACGCCAACATTGTTTGACAGCCAATCACTCTCACATAAAGAGAGATATCTAGTACTTACTAATATTACTGCATCCAATAACGAATGCCACACAAGCTACTGCAATACAATGTGACAGCTGTTTCTATCAAAACTTGGTAGTTCAATGTGACTAAAACTTTTTTGTCAGAAGTGTAAACTAATTTGTAGTTTTCTTCACAAGAAGAGGAAGAAAAGGTTCTTTATTCCCAAAACCTGACCTTAACCTGCCTTCAGATGTCCTTGAATGCTGAAATATCAAATTGCATTCTGCCTTCTGTGAAATCACAGGAAGTTTCAAATGTATTCTACTCGATTGCAAGCAACAGTAGGGTACAAGCAACGTAGGAAATTATGTTTCAGTGTAAACTATGACCTGAAAACTCAGCAGCAACAGAAAAAAATTCTTCACTACTTACAGATTCTATGGCTTTTATTAAGAAAACGTACAAAATGAATGCTGTACTAATGAGCTATATCTTACCATATTTCAATAAAAGCGTGATTTGGAATGGACCTTGAACTGCCACAGAAACTGCAATGCTTAATAAATTTCAGTACAGTTTTACTGAACAAAGTTCTCTGTTAGTTTTTCTTGCTATTGAAAACTGGGAATGATATGTTTACATAGGTAGTGCATCTCATTATTATTCACAAAGCTAAAGTACACAGTGCTAAAGACTGAAAGTTGAACACAAATAAAGAAAAAATGCATAACTAAGATTGTTACAGCAATATTGAATTCTGTTATGTTACAAACAGTAATTAAAGTTATTTAGGACAATGTAATGAATTAAATATTATAACCTCAATTTTGTATTACCTGTCTTTTCATTGTTCAGATTTGCACTTTAAATGTTATGTTATCATAATTGTTTCTGCTACTGTTCTTGTCTCTACATATACAAAAAAGGAAGGATTAGATTGCCATCATCTGGAGTTGTGTATTTTCATTTAGTTTTTTCAAAACTCCATAATTTTAAACAGCAGCCCTTTACAGATATGAAAGAAAAATAGAAATAGCACAATTGAAATACACAGGTTTGCAATGCTGTAGAAAATTCCTCTACTACAAAATAACATTTTCTGCTTACCTTGTATGTGCCAAAGAAAATTTGTAATCCAGTATGTTATCTTATATTTTTCCAAGCATGTCTACCATGAATAAAACAGTTCAAAAATTTGCCATTTTTGAGTTACCTTGATTTTAAAAAGTCTTAATTTCCTTGCTTAAATGAAAAAATACGTATTCTTCTGCTCAAGAGACATAATTTGGAAACAGAAATAGGTGCTATTCAGTAGACAGATAAATAACTAGTACTCAAAAGGAAAACATGCTAACTTGTACTCGGTAATGAATACGCTTAAATTCAATGCATCTGAAATACTTATCCAAGTTTCCATAGTCATGGCAACAAGCATTTGTGAAATTGTTTATATGCCATAAACACCATAACCCAAGAAAGATACAGTTAAATATGGAATACTATTCTTCCATACGCATCTGCTTTCTTTTACTAAACAGAAGGTTTTGCCATGTCAGTGACACCTTGCAAAACACGCAACTTAACAATGAGTTTTTACAGGAAAATACAGGACATGTTAGGAGTAAGTGGATGCATACTGTGCATTTCCAGGTTTGAACACAGTTATATTTTCTATGACAGGCTGGGATATCCTATAGCTATGGTAGGTTGTTACACCCATGTTCTGGAGAGCTAGAAGAGGACAAAGAGCAAAAAAGGAACAGAGACAATGTTACAGATCGAGAATCCCACATATATTTAAGGAAAAACTTTAAAATTACTCAACTTGTAGGGTGAAAGTCTTCTAAGTTGTCAATATAGAAATCTTTCTGAAAGAGTCATAAGAAGTTTTTCAACCAACTTATAAAAATTTCTCTGGCAACTATTCACAGAAAGGTATTGTTTGGACAGGTGAAACTTCTAAATACGTTATCTAGTTTTTACAATATTTCTGAATAGTTTGTTTTTAATATGTATGTTCTATAAGAAGTTTGGTGTCTTTATTATTTATATTTTTACTTCCCTTTTACAGCATTGGTTTGTTTTTAAATAGTCACAAGTATCTTGGTCAACTTTTCTAGATTTTTAACATTAAGGTTTGAAAAGCATACTTGGGGAAAAAAAATTATCCAAAAAAGAGAAAGTTTGAGAGAAAAATCAAAATCACTGGAAGCTGAAATGCAATCTTAACTGTATATATAAATGATAACAAAAAAAAAAAGATACTAAGATTTGTGCACACAATAGTGAGAAATTGTAAAGCTAACAGAAGGAACAAACTGTAATATAAACATAATTCATCTTACTTGGATTTTGCCTCTTGCAACAATGAAGGGTCATCTGTAGCCAAATACACTCTTTTTTTATCAACATGCATTCTGCGAGCAAGAAGTTCAAACCGCTCTTCAACATGTACCATATATTCTTCAATGGGATGAAATGCTGCCTCTGTTCCTACTTTGTCTGTCCTTCGAACGTGAACACTGGAAAAAGGCAGAAACTAGGAATTCAATTTATAAATACAATACATACTTTAGCAACTGAAATTTTAACTTTAAATTTCATGCCTGTGCTTTTATTGAACCCCTACATAAAACAAGGAAGGATTAAAACTCCCATGAGTTTGTGTCCATCAAGACACAAAGACAACATGAAGTTAGCTGTCAGTCTGTTCTTGAAAGCAATATAATAATCTTGCAAAGAAGGCAAAGGGTAACTGAAAGAAAAGAATGAAGGAGATTTAATTATAGCATACAAGGTATTCCTTTTGTGCAGAAGGTTAAGTTATCCAGTGTAGTTAGATAATGCTTGATCATTACAGTTCAAAAGCAAAATAGGAATATTTGCATCATGGATATATTGGGACACCAACTACAATGCAGGGTTTGAATGAAGGTAGTTAAAAATGCATCTTCCCCATCTGCTTGAAACCTAACAAGTCTTCAGATCCGCCAGCGGTAAAGTGGCCTACTGACTCAATGGTCAAAAGCCAACTAACATTTGGACAGAACTATTGTGTACCCTTACAAAAAGAAAGATTAAGGATTGAAGGAAAATTATGGCAAAGGAAGTAATATTTGCAGACTCGGCAAAATTTTTCACGTTACACGACAGTAAAACCTTTCTTCCACAAGCTGCTCTTTATTGCCCAAAGGTGCTTTCCTTCCTTCTCCCCATATCTCCCCATACAGATCTTTCCAATTCATAGTTACTGCTAAGAAACAACAATAGTGAAAACATCAGCAGGAAAGGGAAAGGCACATACCATGTTCAGGTGCAGCCAACAATAAAATTAGTTGTGGATTGTGGCATGTAAAATGTAGGCTTAGCCTTTTTTCCTCAAATGTAAAGGCTATAGGCACTTGAAAAGAAGACCCAGACAGAAAAGTGTCTGGAATACAAGCTGTAAGGCAATTACATGAATGAAATTCTGTATTACATTTCTAGATATGGAAGGACATATAAAAAAACCTTCTATTGAGCCTTTTAAATATCTGTCCAACTATAGGTAGGCAAGTATGCTGAAGAAGTACTTGTAATCAACTTGTATTATGCACAGTTAAAAAATAATAGCTTCATCTAGAAAGCACCCTCTATCCCCACAAAATGCTTGAAGCTCTTGGATAACCATCATTAAACAATTTGTCCTGAACAGGAATCACTATATACACGTATTAAAGCACAGATAGTTAAAAAGAAAACTTAATACCCACCCGATCACTGGATGTTTGAAACCGAGTTTCCTTGTAGCTTCCTCTATTTCTTTTTCTAACCAAGGCTGTGGACGAATCAAGTATTTCACAAACTGCGAGACCCACCACACTGCAGGATCCCCATGTACACGAATTAGCCTATCAGCCAGGTCTTCAGGGATAGCCAACGGTAAATAAGGTGGCCGTGGGTGTAAGCTGTCAACAATGGGAAGTTCCACCACCTGAACATCCTTATCATTAGCCTCACCTGTTTTAAAATACATATTAGGATAAGTCAAGTAGTTTACTTTATTAATAAGCTTTACCATTGGCAATTAACATCCCAAACGTATCAGCTAAACTGTATCTTCAACTTCAAAAAGACTACCTAACCCTTGCTCTACTTTTTCAAAATAGCATTAAAAAAATTAATAAAAATCATAGTTTCAGACTAGATTTATGTACGAACTGTATCTAACAATCCACTCCAGTAGAACAAAGTTGAAGGTCCTTGAATTCTTAAAATATAAGAAGTGTTCCTGTTTATATATTCATACCTTTTTATATACAACTACACCGTTACTGTGTGCTAAGGCTCACTTGGACAGACTTGTTATCTAAAATGCTTAAAATTCAGTTACTTGTTTAAAAAATAAACGAAGAAATATTTTAAGCATAAGAAATTGCCAAAAAAATAACTATAAAGCCCTGCTGCTCTTTTGAATACATTTTATTGCAGTAGATCTTAGCATTTCAGACTTCATTAGAACCATTGAATTAGGTACTCTACTGACAGAAGGGAAGAAAGGACAGAAAGAGAGACAATTCCTGTCTTGAAGAACTTAAACTATGAAGATAAGTAGCAAATTAAATAGATCAAGGAAAAAAGCCAAGCACTATACAAGCATGTGATTTACATACAGGTAAAAATTTGTTATCTTTTAAATACTGACTATAGTGGAATATACGGATGTTTTAGATGGGACTTTTATTCAAGGCTCAATAGCCACTAAACATTTATTCATTTCAGAGTTTTTACAAATTACATGAACATAAGTGTCTACATAACTGATAATTCAAAGCTATTTTCATAGACTGAAATAAATTATAATACATGACAACATAATACAAAGCTACAAAATTCCATTTTTGAAACATTGAATATTTCAGGTAAGATTTCTAGTGTGCTCATTTCCTCCAAAAGATTATTTTCATTGTGTGCAGTGTTTACTGGCAAAGACGGCTAGTTCTCTGTTTAGAGCTTACCAGTCAGGAAAGCAAACTGTTTTAAATATAAGCAAATCAAACTCATGTAACTGTTGATGACCAAGTCAATCTAATGGCTGAAAAAATCAATTCAGTGCAAGGATAACGAGTCTTATTTTAAGAACAGTTAAAAATCCCTAAGGTTAGAACACTTTTGCATGCACTAAAAACTATTCCAGTATATTTGTGACAAAGTCATAGAAATATGACAATTGCATGATTAAGTCATACATTGCCAGAATGCTACATTAACACCAGTGAGCCTACCGAAACTCATCAAAATTCAGCAGTAACTCTCTGAGATATGGTTATTTAAATAAGGAATGTTTGTTATGATCAGGTATATTTTCAATTAATTTTTAATAGATTTGGAAAATCTGTCTTCATAGATGTATCTATATGTTAATATCTCATCACTGCGCTGTGTAACACCACTATAAAGGGATCTTTCAGAAGAAATTCCCATAGAATATGTGCTGCAGGTATGGATCATACTTTTTAATTCAAGAAGCCAATTCATATTTTTATCATGTTATATCACACTTACAGGAAAAGATACAGTAAAAGTTCATGAATTTAGTAAAAATACTGAGCATTTAAGTTTTCTTATTATAAGATGGATAATATTTTATCAGTATGTCTTCAGAAAGCTGCAATAAAGAAAAGCAGCCTGAAGCCAGGTAAGCGCTAAATCTAGTGCAGATGTGAAGTATTAGAATTCTAGACAAGAAACGTTTAGCTTGGGAATGGTATGAAAGAATGCTTGAGGTTCCATCCTTTTTACCCCTTCCCCCTCAACTGAGAGTGGGGGAACGAACAGAGTGGCAAAAGAAGAAGCATTAGCAATCTTAGCCAAGAGAAGAAAGAAAATACTCCAATTTTAAGTTAGAGAAGGAAATTCGCTGCAATTCTTTCGAGGAGAAAAAGCAGAGATGCTAAGGTGCATACAAAAAGGTGAATTTTTATTAAGTATGGTATCGCTGACAAGTTTTTAAACTTCATTCTATCATTGAAAAAATATGTTGTTGTGTAAAGACAGCCATTTGGAAAGTCTTGCTATTGATAAAGCTGATTGAGCTATCTGACCCACTATTTGTATTCTTACCCTGAAAAGCACCCAATACATTGTTCCATACTATTCAAAGGATAAAAGTGTGCTTCTAAAAATTTCACGGGCTGTCTTAAGGTTTTGAAGAAAACGAGATTGGCCAGCAATAACTAGGAAAGCTCTCAGCATATATCAAACTAGATGAAAATATACCAAAATCACAAGAATACCGAAGAAGCGGGGCGGGGGGGGACACAACACAACAAATAAACCCAAACAGACTTCAGCTTTCAACTGTATGTGATACATTGTTTGAATAGTAATGAAGTTGCAAAAGACTTGCTGCAAATCAAAATCAGAAACAAAATGTATTTCATTAAGGCAAAACAAACAATTTGGTTGTGCAAAATTAACTACTAGGTCAAGTGTTAATGAGTGCACTTTGAGATACAGAAAACTGCTTTCTGAGAAGGAAGTGAAAATATCATACGGTTATTTGACAGAGAAGATTTAAGAGTTCCTTACTTTGTAAAACTACACAATTTGAGACCCAACAAGGGAACTATCACTGAAAGTATGGGTAACAAATGGAAAGTCATAAAATGAAATATTCACAAATACAGATCAAAGAACATGTTGTTATTATAATTAGAAATTTGGAAATGGTTACAGAAGCCCCTCATGCTTCAGGACTTTTGCCAATTACTAATTGTTGACAAAATAATTCTGACACACGCAGTGTTGTGCTAAGGCAATGCATGCAATTGTTTTTTTTTTTTAAATATAAAAAAATCAAACGATCAATATGGGTCATCACTATTTCAACAATGTTCTATTTTGTTAACGGTTTACATAAAATCAGAAGTGGGCAAGTCTACTTAATCCAAACATAAAAACTTGTGATAAAGCACAGCCATTTGACATCAGTGATTAGAACATCTGTGTAATCAAACACGCAGATGTGTGAACAATTCTAGGAAATTTTTGACAACTTTCTAGTTTTTATTACCTTTATTACCATTCTGAACAATGAATAAAAAACTTCCTAGTAGTCTTCACTCACTTTAAAAAGTATGAGATAGCAGATGCAGTAAAAGGAAAACTTACAGCAACTGTTTGCTTTTGTCCTGGACAAAAACAGTGAAGAGTAACTCTTTAGTAACCTGAAGGAGTAAACAACTCCCTGTAACAGCCATATAGGCAAGTGACAGCTTTCTTATCCTACTGATCACTATTTTTTTTTCAGTGTTTGTTGAAAGATTCCTAATAGACAATGATCTTGTCCTATTTTTGACAGGCAGAGCTTCAAAAACTTTCATGAAAATTTTGGATAGCAGGATATTGTTTTCGTTTACTGAGAACCAAGCTGCAATCAAAATCATTGATACAGTAGATAACCAAAACTCAGTCAGATTGATAGGCAAGCATATACATTACAAAAACATTAAGTCACATTCTTGATTGATATGAATTGTAGCTGTTCAATTGAAAATAGTGGAGTTGCATTAAAAATAAGAATGATCTTTTCATCCACACATTTCTTCAGTTTTCAGCTATGTATTCTCTGAATTTTAAAATACCACAGTTCTTCCACTTCCCAGCTGTATTCTGTTAAAGAATAGATAAACCATAAAAAGTAATAATCCATACTAATGCTTATATCTTTTTCTCATGCTGATAGTTCAAATCACAGTATCATGATGTCAATGAGGTCCAATTCCCTGCACAGGGCAGGTCCAACTTTGACATTTGATCACAGAATGACAGAATTACTTAGGTTGGAAGACACCTCTAGAGTTGTTGTAGGTCATTTACATTTCATCAATACTTCAAGCTACTTCTTCCAATGTGATTTATTTTGCTTTTACAGTTGCCAAAATTTGCTTCTGTAATTCTATTTATAGCTTGTTTAAGTTTCATATGATTCCAGGTGCTATTTCTCAGTTTGGATTAACCTAAATAATTGTCCTCCAAAGTTCTGCAACTTAATCCGTTTTTCCTTCACTGAGTAATCAAAAGATCGAATGTTTTTGTAATAGTCATAAAGTACTGCAATATTGATAACACTCTTTTATCATAATGACATACTCTGGAGGAAAATCATGTACTTGTAAAGAAATTGATTTTTATTTAGGTGACCCATGCCAGTTGCACCACCTGGTTCTTATTTATCACCAATTTTTGGATATGTTCATCACTAATAGATCAGTAACACAGTTTCAGTTTCCAGGAGTCCCCCTGATTACTTTTTAAATACTGAAATGAGCTCTGTGTGTTATAAAAAGCATAACTTTGTTTCCCTGCAGTATCCCAATGTGCCTTAATTACTTACTTCATAGCTCATTAATAATAAGCTCAACTTATTAATTTTTCGTGATTTGGCATAATCTGTCTGTCTGGCATAATTTGGCCTGTCTACTTTTCAGATTTAATCTTTGTTCTCCTAATTTAAAGCCCATTTAGAGACTTTTGCTATTTGTATCTTCCATATCAACTTCTTTGAAGAGTGAAAAATGTTGGTTTGGCTCAAAACGACCTTTGGAGTATTTGTCATTTTACCTTTCCTTACTTCCTGCCATCTGAACATTGGCTCAGACCTGCATTTGGATGGAATTTTTGTTGGGTGTTCATTACTTTGAACAGCAAAATGTCAACAATCAATACTATTAGTTAATGTTAACTGAAAATCTGTTTGAGCACTTTATTCATTCTCCTATTATTTCAAAATTCGTCATCTAATTTCAAAGTATTCTTTCAAGAATTTGTCCTTAAAAATATGCCAAGGAACACTGTGCTAAGGACATTCCTGTTGTATAAATGAGAACTTCAATTTAATTTGTTTGTGTTGCTAGAAACACAACTGAATAAACTCAAATAAAAATGGAATAGCTTCATTGCTATTCTGTTTTTATAATATAGACTTATTTAAGCTGATATCAACTTGCATAGACTAATCACAGCTCTACTTAACTAAGCTCTACAACCTGAAAGACTTACTGCCAATTTGAAACCTCACCCCAACTGAGTGAACAATTCTAAATTCATTCACACAAGATATGTCAGAGTGCTAGGAATGCTGTTAGATTAGCATAGGATACGGTGAGAGGGACTGTGCTGAATTCTCACAAGGCTCCTCATTGTCTTGCTGGCTACTGTTATGTATTGCAAAGACACCAGGTTCATGGATCATCAACTTCAATGACATTTTAATGCTTTTCTTTGCAAAGCAGACAAAATAAAGAATGGAAACTATGCAAAGTTCTGGTGTGTTATGCTATTTATGAATTGTCAACTAGTTCAGAAGAAAGAAAAAGTATGCTTTTATCTGTTCTGTGCTGCAGACTGCGTCTCCTACAACTATCTTTTGGGCATTTCCAAACATTATTAGTCACCTCCTAAGTACTTTATGCCATAGTTGAATTATAAAATTGAATTAAAATGAGATAAAGAATCCTATTTTTCTTTTAAAGTAGTCAGTGTAAAATATAACTTGTATATTTAAGTGGTTTTTCTCCAAGATTTTGCTTTCTGTATTTTTAATACAAAGTTTTTGAACTTGGTTTCTGATTACCTTCTCACTAGTGTTCCACTTACTAATTTTTTTAATCATCCTTTATCTAATCAAACCTTTTAAGGCAAGCAGGTATTGAATAAATTTGGTGCAATTCAGTTTTAAAGAAACTGAAAATACAGTCAGTCTTTTCTTTTTTTCAGGTTTTATATGCCATATGGGTAGTGTTGTCCCATTTGTCATCCCAAGAGGCTGATTCTTGATAGCTTCAGGAGGGAATAAACCAAAATGTTTTCAAACATGTCAACATGTTTTCTATTACTTTTCTCAACCCAGCACTCCCAAGGCTTTTTTTTTCCTGCATCCTTTCCCCTCCTCTCTTGCACAACTCTTGCAACTACCCTCATGGACTCCCATGTCTCTTACCACACTCTGTACTGTTTGCCTGTTGGAAAGTGGCATCTGTGATCAGTCGTCACTGCTTCTCACTTGCTGGTAGGTCTGAATATTGACTTCAGCAGCTGTATACACATACCCAGGCTATCTATTTTTGAGGACTTGTGAGAGACCTTAAAAAGACCTATTTCTTTCACTCAAATTTGGTCAAAATTCATCCAATACTCAGAACTTGTACTAAGTTAGGATAAAAAAAGGAGCAGATGGAAATGTACAGTATGATGACAAAACCTTTGCTCTCACAAGAAACTTGGCTAAATTAATTCTCTGCCAAAGATACTATTTTATCAGCTCCCCTCAAAAGAAGAAAACTTTGATGGTAGTCTTACTTCTGCTCCAGCAAAAACCCTAACTTCCAGAGCTCCTGAACTACCAACATGTTTTTGTAACACAAGTTCCACTGACTTTCAATAGTATTTATTTTCCCATGTCATTCTGGTTCTTTGAAAACCCTACCCATAATCAAAACTACAACGTAAAGATAAACAGTGCTCTTACTGTCCTAGAAAGTAATGAGATTTCAATGAATGTTCTCCCTCTTGGACCTGATGAAAGCATGAGCTGAGTGTATCGATTTCTGCATTTGAAATAGCTATGTCTCTAACAAAACTAAAGCAGTAGCATCTACTGATGCCTTTAGGGCCTCCATTCCCTTTTTAGTAAGCTCAGGTGAGCTGCATTATAAAGACCTATATTTCTGTTTCACTCTATTGAAAACATCTCATCACTTATTAGAAGTTTTTGTATGGCCATTATCACATCACTTTGAGAGAACATTAAAAAGTAAAGATTTTTCCCTTCCTCAATTGTTTAGATACCCAGCATGCCAGCTGGAAAGTTTACAGATGAAGTGTATGATTGCACAAATTGACTTCATATAACAGTCAGTGAAGGCATTTTCAGCAGACTGTCAAACTAAGTAGAAATCAAGAAGCTTACTAGTAATTTATTTTTCCTTTTATCTTTATATATTCAAACTGCTTTTGAACAATGCCCCATTTCATCTAAACAGCCTATGTGAAAGCGGTACCTGTCTAAGAGCTCCAGCTCCCTGGCTACCAGAAAATGTCATAAAATGTATTTGCGAAGGCAAATACACTTTTATAAATGCAAAGAGTTTTTGCCATGTTATCCAGGTTTAGTCATTCATGCAAACAGTAGTCAGAGTTGATGATTTGAAAGTAAGATCTTACATAAGGATAGCTGAAATAACTTAGGAAAACATATGTAAAAGATCTTTACAGCAATGTTGAAGAAAAACTAATTTTGGATTTGATTTGAAACAATTCCACTGAAGCTTATTGTCTATTTCAGTCTAATGTTAATTACTATATACCTGAAAATACTTCCAAATACTTGCTTTGAATATTAAATTGTCTTTTCTCGAATAGGAGTTAAAGAACTTTTATAATAATCCTTTAACAGCTGCAGGGACTTATCTGCAGGGACTGATGTCTGGCATACATATGCTAATTGGGCATATGTATGAGCCTGTAACAAGCATGTATAAGCATGCAAAAACCAAGACAACCTCAAGACAATATTTTAGGAGACCTACAAGTTTTCAATAGGTCAAGAGAATGGAGCTTAATATTCGGAGTTGGCTGTCCAGGCGTCTAGTGCAGAAGGGCTCCCGGTTTAGACATTTACTGTCTTTTTGAGCTAGTGGTTTATAACTTGAGCTCCTAATCTTGTCTTGTCCTAATTTGAAGACTTGGAAGACTCTTCTTTCAATGAATTAGTGAAAATACCTTCATATTCAAGTCCAGACAGAACACAACCCTCAAGGTGCATGTAGACAAAAAGACGTTTTAGCCATAAATAAAACAGCAGAGAATAAAACTGCTGTGCTGTTGGAAATTCATAGCAGTGAGGCACACTTCACCTCAACAGTGCATCAGAAAGAAACTGAGAGAAACAGGGATGCACTCTACTTCATATGGTCTACTAACATAAAAGGGGGAAAAAACAGAGTGTAACCCTGCCATAATGGAAAAGGAAATTTTTCTGGTCTTCAGTAATAGCATGTATGCCCATTTTCAAGTGGTCTATCATCTGAAGACAGAATTTTGTATTTTCCAAAGAAAATAAGGGGAAAATGTAATGGAAGAATCAATAAAAAACAATATAACTTGCATATAAGTATAAAAGTTTCTCCATAACTATTACAGTAATAAAGTATTATTAATTTGCACACTATTAGAAACTTAAAACCACTACTGTTTCTTATAGGAGTTAAGGGCACTTGCAAACAAAATACCTATGTTTTTGAGATTTGTCCCAGGATTTATCTAATAGATAAAGGAAAATAGGTTCTAATGATTTCTCTACAAAACGTATCAGATGGCATTCATGGACATGTAATGCCAAAAATATGAGATTACAGTAAAGGTTTTTTTCTTGGAATCTTAAATATTTATTGTTTCATACGAAATGTTAACAAAATAAATGTGTGTCTTCCAATTTAGGTAGAAGACCAATGTAATAAAATGCAGGTTTTCAAATTTCTTATCTGTTCACAACACTAGGAAGAAATCAGTGGGCTGAGGGCCTAACAATTGAGAAACAGAAATATAAAATGCAAGAAATTATTTCTGCCTTAAAAGTCTTGGTATAGCTTTCAGTTACTTCACATGGTGGAAAAACTGTATTCGGTACCATTTGCCTACTTAGTTGATTCTTCATGTCTGACAAAATATATAGCAAGAAAAGCATCTTTTCAGTATGACATTCTGAATCTGTACAGGAAATAGATCTTGAGTAATTAGCTGACATTTTTAGGTTGTTTTTTATTCATTAGTCAAATGCAAAAAGACAAGAACCCTTTAGGATTTGGTGAAGTTACACTGAAATGAACTACAGCCTCGCTATACAGAATTAATAGTATCTGCATTAATAGAAAGATGACCTCATATTAAATGACACATTCCCAAGTATCAGAGTGATAACCCATAATTGCTGGAGGCGCTCTGGGATGCCTTTCACCTGGAAATGGTGGTAACCATTTTCAAGACATAGGAAGGGTTTGGATGAAATGTTTTCATGACTTGAATGCGACCCCACAGCTGCCAGTTCGGATTACCCTTCTTTAAAGATTACTTAAAAGTAAGTAATATTACTTAAACATAACATTGCTGACATTGTAATGACTAGTGTAATGCATTAGAAAGTAATTTGAAACTTGAATGCACGTGTTAATTTCCGCAAAATCTGAGAATGCTTCAGTTTGGATTGAAATTTATGCAGCGAAACAAAGAACTCGGATTAACATTTGAAACTTTGTAAAGATTGTTTGAGACCCAACATATTTCTGAGGTAATTTTACTCTCAATTTGCTTAATGCTGCTCTTGATATTCAAAAAACAACAATTTTTTTTCATTTGAACACAAAACACACTTGTATTCTTCCCTAGTGTACAAGCTACAGTACAACTTTTCAAGTACAGAATGGTTACCTTAAATCCAATAAACTCTAATATTAGGCCAATTTGTCGCTTTTTGCTTATGGAACAATTCTTAGAAGAGTGACAGTTAAGCAAAAAACTTTTACAGTTTGTAATGGAAACTTGGCATTTGTTTACCAATCATCCATGATTTAATGCTTGTGAGAAAAGTTTGCAATTAATCACTAACCTACTATTACTAGTTTTGCTAGTATATTGGGGCAACATCAATCTTTTAGGAAAATGGGAAAGCCATGCTTCAAAAGGTAATATTTCATATGAACAGCATAAGATATGTGATCAAATATGTGATCAGTTATTGGTACCACTGCAGAGAACAGAGCCAAGAGTCCTTTTTTCCTCCCCTCATGCACTCCTTAGATTTCCAGGTCTACAAAATAATAGTAGTGCTTCAACTTCCCCCAACCAAGAAATGTAGGGAAATAAGTCTCTACTATTTTGAAAATAATTATTTCAGTGGACACATTTATTCATGAATAAAAATCCCTTGTTCTGGGTTACCTTCATTCACTTCAACATACTTAAATAATTCTCATTAAACAATGCGTTTGCTAGTCTGCTTACGGTCCTGCCCATGCATGGAACTATTATCAAACAGTCAATCGCATTTTATGCAGACATCAAATCTTAATCTAAATTAACGATGACATAAGGAGAACTCATTGTATCAAATCTCCACATTTTTGCCCCTTAAACTTTATCGGCTAGATAGCGTAATTATATACATCAAACGTTAAAGAAATATATACATCCTTAATTCTGGTACTGGAAAATTTACTTAACAATGGCTGTATTTAGAAGCAATGTATTCCTTATTTATCTCCCATCCTGCTAAAAAATGCTGCTGACATGGAAAACAACCTCTAAGAACACCATTCCTTTATCAAGAACAGACTTAATGTAATTCTTCATACAATTAAATGAGAACCAATAGTACACTTAGCCTATATAAATGGCTTAATCAGAATCAACATTCAATATTGTGGGCTTGATTGATTATAGTGTGAAGGAGCACACAGATGTATTTTATGAGGAACTTATTAAAATACAAACAGACTTAGTTTAGTATGGCAGATTTTGGGATTGCACAAGTGAACTTTGTGTCACAAGTTGTAAGATTATGTTAAAAGTATTGCTACAAAAAAAAAAAAACAAAAAAACCCCAAAAAACTCCCCCAACAAAAACCCAAACCCACTGAAAGACCAAAGGCAAACATTCTTCTATGTAAAAACAAAAGAAATAAAGCTAGTTACAAGAAATGACTGCATCTCCCATAATTCTGATTTCAGATCATTAGATCCTTCAGGAATAACCAGAATGACAGTGTACATCTACCTGATTTTAATCCTGATCACACCTAACATTCTTTGCGAAAAAAGTTATAGCTATTTATATACTTCCTCCTTATATTCTTCTGAAAGAAAATGGTATTCTTGTGAAAACAGCTGTGCAGAAAACTGAAGTACGTAGTTTTCTACTTACACACAAAAAATGCAAAATATTGGCAAAAACACCACATCATCAACAGGGCTTTACTTTGATCTTGGGAGAGAGGGGACAATAGAATTCAACTTGCTTTGTTCATGCAAACCTTTCTGCTTCTGGAAAGGCTGCCAAAATAGGGGTCAACAGCAGCAGTGGCTCAAGAAATCCTATACTTATTTCAGAGACGCAACCAAACATCCAGTCAGACTGGTTTTGAACCATAGATATGAACTTGTGATCTGAAAATGAAAAACCTTATTCTTACTGTACATGAATTGAGCCACCTAGTTCCTTTAGTGTTACCATTTAAATAGGCACTCTCTAATACTGAAGGTGAAATATTGAAAAGCAAATGTTAATCACGCACTAAGTTTAAGCACAAGTTTTTAGGCAAACACGTTACTATGGTATACTGGCCACTGGATGTACTTCCACACTTCCTAAACAGCAATACATAGCCAGATCTCACCACTGAGTGTATAGTTCAGGGTTGTTCTTCCCCATTACCTGGTCTTTATCAACACAGACTTTTATCTGCTATTTTATTTCACAGTCACTTACTACTGCAAGAGCCTTCTATAACTCTTCACAAAGAATTTTCACCTTCACTAACCAAAATACCTTATTATGCTTACAAATATTGCCATCTCACATACTATCTCTTTGCCAGATGATATAAGAATAAGTTCAAGAGTAAAGTTTGCATCAGTCTCCGCTGGTGACTTACTCCTCTAAGGAGTATTAATCATTAATTTCTACCCTTTCCCTCTGAAGTGCCTTTTAACCCAATTTTATATACACCAGGAGCTTCTCTTCTATCTCATGGTAGTTTACATCTGGGGAAGCTTTTTGAAGTGCTTTCTTGAATTGAATATTCAAGATAATATAGATATTAAATGAACTCAGTCTTCCATACCTACTACATATTTTTTGCCTCTTTCAAATAAATCCACTAAATCTATGAGTCATTATTTCCTTCTATAAAATTCTCATTTACTCTTCTCCACTATAACATATTTTTCTGTGTATCCCCTAAATAGATTCTTCATTATTATTTCTGTCAATTTGTCCAATACAGAGTCAGTGATTTGCTGGAACCCTTTTTGAATATTGGTATTCCTTCAGCCACCTTCCATTGTTCTGTGGAACAGCAATTATAAACACATAGCAATTATAAACAAATAGAAATTATAAACAAAATGTTTTGTTGTAAAATGCTTTTAATGACACTTGTTCGAGAAAGAGCATCCAAAGTGTCCTCTATGAAGAAAGATTCCAGCATGGGAGCCTCCCTAAGCTCTTCTATAATGAATGTGGATATGAAAGATTTTTATAGTTTGTACTACAGTCTTGTCTTCTTTCAGTACTCCTTTCATCCCTTGATCATCTATTGGCCCTCCAGATTTTCTGGCAGGCTTCCTTATTCTGATGTGTTTGAAAAAGGATTTATTATCAGGTTTTTTGCCTTCAGCAAGCTTCTCCTCAAAATCTTTTTTGGCCTTCCCTACCACATGTAATTTGCTACAAATTATATTCTTTCCTATTTTTCTCATTTGTGCAAAATTTGTTTGGGTTTTGCTTTTTTTTCTTAAAATGCCTTTTAACAACATCAAGAAACTTCAACATATTTGCCTTTTAAAAACAAAGGGGTTTTTGACAGGTGGTATGAGTTTGGTCCATGTTTTATGTAATCTCTGTGCTGCTTGCAAGCATTTAGTCCCTTTTTATAAGCAGTCTGACTTATTTTTTAGGTAGCTCCCTTTTTGAAATGAAACATAGTAGTGGATTGTTTGGATTCTTTTTATTTACTGTTATTTATTTTAAGCAGACATGGCTATACCTCTGCTGCATGACATCATCTGTTCTTCTCAGGTAAATTAGTGTGAGTACTGAAACATCCCGTAAGTTTCTGATATGCTGTTCTGCTATACACACATTTCAAATCAGGAATTTCAGCCTCCCATTCTGCTCGTAGACTTCTGTTTCTTCTGGCACCTTCTTATCACTCTAGAAGAAAATGTTCCTCCACAACAATACCAGAATTGCAAGCTGAAGGCAGAACAACTCTATGATATCACTGAAAGTCTCAGCTATGTTTCTGTCCCCTTTCTTTTCTCGGTTTCATCCCTCTGTCTGGAAGAGAGGTTGTTTCAGAGGTCTGTGAGATGCACACACAGCATATAACCCTACAAATGATACGTAGTGTCCTAAACTGAGAAATCCGTACACTCACGCAAGCTAAATTTGATTTACTTGAATTCTGCTTTCTGAGATTTCTAAGATGCAAAGATAACTTTTTATCTTTATCTTAGATTTAATTTTATCTTAGATAAGTGGATGGTTACTTCAGATTTTTTTTTCCTCTACCAAATTCACTTATCTGGTTTCTCCTATTTAGTCTTCCCACCTGACTAAACTTCCACTGTAGCTACAAAATGTTTAAGAGTAGTATAAGAATAAAGAAAGCCAAATGCCTTAACACATTTCCATTGGAACATGTCAACTATTGACAAGATACTGTATGTACATGCATTAAAAAAAGAAAATCAAGGTTGTGAAATAACTAAAATCTGCATATAATCTCTTTAGAGCATATACTGGATTAATTTATTTTTTTTAAGATAACAGTAGCTGTTTTTATGTCCAACAGTGGGAGAAAGTAAAATTAAAATGTTATTTGGAATGCAGACTATTAAACCCAAACTTTAAGGCGTGTTGCAAGAGGTGCCATGAGAGATACTATACTGTCTTTCCATGTAAATTACTCTCATATTCTCCAACATGATTACAGGTTTAAAAAAAAAAAAAAGGGAAGTAACACAATTATAATAGTGAGTTGCACCCAAGAACTTAAAATTCAGTATCTTCACTTGCATAAGGAACTTCAATTTAACATGTTAGGTAAGATGGCATTCACAGACATGTAATGACAAGAAATATGAGACTACATAATAAAGGTTTTCTTAGAATATTAAGTTATTATTGATTCATACAATATTTTAATAAAGGTTTATCCTGCAGTAATATCTGAATGTTTTGCATTGTACATAGGGGTTTTAGACAAATTTCAAATGTTAATGATGTAAATAATAATAACAATTAAAAAATTGCATTCTTCAACAAAATGCAATTTCCAAAAGCACACTTGACTTCCTAAGCAATTACATTTTAGACCCATAGCTAAAAACAAAATCTTTCAACAGCCGTTACTATCCATAAATAATTAGCTAACTACAACTGGTAATATTTATTACGTATCAGGCTTACTCTAATAAATGGGTGCTACATAACATTAATGTTCTGTTTATTCTGTTAATTCAGCAATATTCTTCCAAACAGAATGCTATCATGGAGTAAAGAATGTTTCAGTTGTAATCTTGTTTTCTCCTTTATCCCAGTGTTTCATCCCATAAGTAGGAGAAAACAGGGATGGGGTTTTAAGGACAGAATAATCCTAATTGCAATGCTGGCCATAAAATTTGCTGGAAAACTATCCTCAGTCTTAGAAGTTTTCCTAAACTGACAAAATATGAAGCAAAGAAGTGCACAAAGTGAATTGTAACATAAAAAATAATGCTGGACACCGGCTAATGACTGCAGCGATGTAGATGACTGAGTCTAAAAAAAATACCCAGAAGTGAAGTCCTGTAACTGTAGTACAGGTTGCAACAACTGAAGAGAGTATCTATAATAATAATAAACACTACCTTTTTATGTTTTCTTTTTTAAAGAATGTATTGTATTCCTGAAATTCTTACTACATTCATATCTAAAAACCGACATGGACAAGACTTCATTGCTGCAACATTATCTTCCCAGCAGTGGTAAGAAATTCACACCCCAGAAGCATCTTCGTATATGTTTTTCAGTTTTTAGTCTTGTTCATTCTTGAAATGCCATGAAGTTTTTAACAGATGGAAACGTATATAAGGCTGACACAGCAAATAATATAACAACATATAAAGGACAAGTTGAGTAACACCAAGTTAATTATGAATCGTTAAGGAGGTAACCAATACCTGTATGTTGATACTCACAGCATTTAAGTTAATGTTGTGGCATCATCTAGGCATTTTCTGACTGTGACACTTCTACTCCTTTTGCCTGTAGTCCCTCTAAACCAAAAGTCCTTCTAAAGATTTTTTTTTTATTCTCAGGTCTCTGAACGGAACAATGCTGTTCCTTTTCAAAACCTGCTTCTGTATTTTATTACTTGATCCTACTTCCCACCAGGTATAGAAATTACTTTTGCAAATATCTTCATTTCTCTGCTATGTCTGCAGTGAATGCCAGGCTGCTAAACAGCAGGATTGGATTATATCTATGAATAACTTTGCTGTATACTATATTTAAAAATTAAGCCAAGAGTTAAATGCCTTCATGTAGATTTCACTAGGTATAAAATAACTCACTCTACTAATATCTTCTGCTGTGTCTATCTTATTGGTCCTAATTCTGATTGCAAGATTCTACAGTCTATAATACTATTTCTCTGGAAAACACCTGTTGCAACAAGGCTTGTAGGAGCTTCTGTATTTCTGTAACATAATTACAGACACTGTTTTCCAATTTTCAGACAATGATCAATGATCTACAAGTGCAGCTATGCCTGGACTCCTCACTTTTGCTGCAATGGACAGATGATCTATATAAGTAAACTCTTTTTAAAGAAGGACAAAGGGAAAAAACCAGGAATATATTTAACAGTTTTCTTTTTGTTACATGTGGATGTTGGAACTGAGTTCAATTACGTTACCAGATATCTTCTAAATACAACTTTATAGTATTCTGAAGATTTTTTTTTTTTTTACATATATGAGAAGAACTTACCTTTCCAGAAACGGTTTTCTATGTGAATAAAAGTTAATGAGAATCGGTTCATGGAAGGAAAAGCCTACAATCTTCTCTACCCACAGTTCAAAACAGGATCACAAATAGTCTTTTAAATTACTTGTAAAGCTACAGCAAAGCATGCTGTTCAGTTTCTCTGAGATCCAGAAAGCATCGACTTATGTTTTATAAAGGATGCAAATTTCATAAAAAGCAACACTAAATACTGACTTGCAATGATAAAAAATGTTATATGCCTAATTCTTAACTTAAGAAGTGGTAAAACTGAAAAAGACATACAGTACTTTTATCTGGTCTGCTGGTGATAACATTAGCATAAACATACATCAATTTAAAAAAAAAAAACAACCAAACAAACAAACAAAAAGGCAATTTCTTTTACTTATGTCTCATGACATATAATTCCTACCAGGAAAGAATGTAATTGCTTTGGGAATATACTGAAATCTTTGCCTCATTACCCCCCGTGTGATTTTGAATTCGTTTCTATCAGTTTCATTTTTATTTCTGAATATTATATACTCAGAATATTTTTGACTCAAAGATTTCTAATCAGAAGAGGATTTCAAAATGTTCCAGAGCACCTTAACTGTAAAGTCAATTTTTATCCATTAGAAAAGATCTTTTTCCAGAATTTATAATCATCTCTAACTCTTGATAGGAGATTTGCAATGACCTCAAAGACATTATGTATAGTAAAGTAGGCTCAATAATACAAATCAATCTCTCTCCCGCTCCATCCCATCTCTCTATATGTGGAGTGTTTTCCTTCACTGTAAGATGAGCTGGTTAAATGAATTTGACTTCCATTTGTCTCTAAGACTTTGCTTCTTTTATTCCACTAACAGTTTTGTTCATAAAGTTAAGCACTGATCTGATATTTGAAAGTGAAAAAGGATTGCCATGTGCTCAAAGACAACACCTAACTCTTTAGTTATACCTTGTGTTTCTTTTCATGGATTGACTCACCTTGCTCACAAAAGTAAAATACACATTTTAAAAAATGTGTCAACTTATTTTTCCTTCTGTTTTTCTGCTGTTCCAATCTCTTGAGCAACAGCAGGTAAAGGACTGTTTAAAATAAATGACTCTACTTGTGCTCATCCAAGGCATAGCTACTGAGTTGCTGATGGCTCTATTCAGCCCTCCTCATCCTAGCCTGTTTACTGTATACCAGACCACAGCTTCAACTGGGTCACTGAAATCACAGTAACCTTCTATGCCACACACGCAAAATATTACAAGATTGAAAGGGAGATAATCCGTGATTCTCAAGAACACATATAATCTTGATGAAGACTTACTGATGAGAATCTACCATATCCCCTGAATACATTATTACAGTAGTCAGCCAATCTTTCTGCAAAAACAGACCTTATTTCCAATCTGAATTGGAAAGCCACATGCTTTTGTCTAAAAGTAGAAATTTCCCATATAAAAATGCCTATAAAATGTGGTAGGACCAGCTTTTTAAACTTGCTTCATTGTTAAATTGAATTATGTTCTTTAATCTCTCACTGTAATACAGATTTTTCTGGCCTTGAATCAGTGTAGCTCTTTCTGAGAGTCCTTTCATATTTATCAATATCCATTCTGAAGGCCAGATAACAAAACTAAACAGTGTGCTGCAGCCTGGCCATTGCTCTGCAGGGCAAAAATAACTTCTTGCTACTATTCAATAACCCTCCACTTAAACATAAGGATCACACTTTGCTCTCTTAGGCTACTGCATTGCTCTGAAAACTCAGAGCTATCATTAGAATTCTAAGGTCCTTTTAAGAGTTACCACTTTCTAAATATTTTTTTCCTGTTTATGTACACAAATGTCTTCATATAGAGCATCTTACAAAGCACCTTCACAACAAAAAATCTACGCAATAACAGTAGCTTGATTTCAAGATTAACACAACTGAAACTGTGTGCAGTGTGACCAGGTGGATGATCTGCTTGGCCTGGTGGCAGAGCTGAAGGAGGAAGTGGAAAGGTTAAGGAGTATCAGGGAGTGTGAGAGGGAGATAGATTGGTGGAGCCACACCCTACCATCCCTGAGGCAAAGGCAGCAGACGGAGGCTCCACAAGAAGCGGAGGATCCCCTGCCTTCTTCCCACCAGGTAGAAAGAGGGGACCTAAGTGACGGGGGGGAATGGAAACAGGTCCCTGCTCGGGGTGCCAGGCGAATGACCACCCAGCCTCCCTCACCTTCCCGGTTGCCTTTACACAACAGATATGGGGCCCTGGAACTTGAGAGCGAGGCAAATGAGGATGTAGACGAAGGTCCATCCAGGGGGTCGCCTAGGGTGAGGCAGTCAGCCCCACGCATTATGACTGCCTCTGCTAAGAAAAAAAGGAGGGTAATTGTCATAGGCGATTCCCTTCTGAGGGGAACAGAGGGCCCAATATGC
>NW_008795128.1:3177122-3183827 GCF_000699145.1 Aptenodytes forsteri
GGGACATGGTTTAGTGGGCATGGTGGTGTTGGGTTGACGGTTGGACTCGATGATCTTAGAGGTCTTTTCCAACCTTAATGATTCTATGATTCTATGAAACAAAGGGAAAATACGAGACAAACTGCTGTTCTGCTCTGTTCCCTCAAATCACCATTACCCAGTATGCTTCACAGTAACGTAAATTTGCTTGAATTAAAACGTAAATAATGAAAGTCAGTGTATTAAAAAAAGATATTAAGAATAAGAAATAGAAATGGATCAATTTTTTCTGTAAGACTCTATAAAGAAGAAAGGTATGGGAGCAAAGCATAATTCATACAACTGTATGCAAGTTAAAGGGTTTTTTAGTCTAATACTAAATATTCATCTGATCTACGTAAAAAAATAAAGTACTGTCAAGGAGGATCTAGTTCATGGAATGAAGTTTTTTTATTTGTTGCAATTAATTCTGTAGAACTTTCATGGCTTGAGTTTGCACTGATTTTCATTTAGTCCTTTTGATTACTGTTGCCTGATTGGCTTTAATAAATTAAAAATTAATTTTGTGTACCCACAGTATCCTCTTTCTTGAATTATACATACAAACATATTAGTTAATTCATTTTTTAAGATTACAGTTCAATGAATATTTAAAAGCTGGCACTACCACCAAATGAAGAGCTCTGCCATTTTTTCCCCTCTGGGTACCCCTGCCTTAAAAGTATTCATTCATCAAACCATGGCTAGAGGCAGCAAAGTCAATATTCAAATGTAACTGCAGGAAACTTTGTTTCAGGTTTCCTTTTTCCAGTTATCTTTCATCTTACTGGTTTGCAGGCCTTATGGGAAGGAGCACACAATGTTATTTAAAGCATGTAGATGGCTGCTTTACCTCCACATCCCTTCATTCCCTACCATGTAATGCAGATATGACTTCTAACTGTATATTAAACTGTCTTTTCTCTTAATCTTTCTTTTTATCTTTCTTTTCCCATTTAGTGTACAGTTCCACTTTTTTATTTAGTTATTTTATAGCCCTCCTTCAATGTATTACTGGGGAATGCCACCAGGACATCATAAATCAGCAAGTAAAAACTGATAAAAAGAGGCCTACCCTGTTTTAGCATGTTGTAATGATGACAGAACATTATGACCCAGCAATTAAAAATATTCATGCTCAATATAACTAATTATTTTAAAGAAAATTAATCAAAAATTTAATTATAAATATGTCTTCACAAGTTCTCTATATTTTGACCCTTTTTACTAGGAAGTCATACATACTTCTTATACCAATTCCTACCTAAATTATTCATAAATAGTTTGGCCATAGATACCAAGGGAAAATGAACTGCAAGTAAGTTACAATTGCAGGCAACGTATAATTTTAGAATTAAAAAAACCATGCATACAACCATCTCTTATTAAGATTTTTTTTTCTCTAGAATGACAGTATGAAAGTGTTTGAGCGAAACGAAGGAAAAGGAAAATTCCAAAAACATGCTAATTTTTTCTGAAATAGACAAGCTTAGCTTTTATGCCTAGTTAGGAGAGGACTGGACCAACAATATTTTAAAGATATATATATTCTCAGCTCATATAAGCCTCTTAATTCTTTGTAGAAGAGATTACTATCTAAATTGTTTTGCTGAAGATAGACTTCAGAAACCTCAAAACTTTATGTTGCTAATACAAATAAAATAAACATACCAAGCAGAGGTAATTTAATTAAAAAGAAGAAAGATAAATGTACAGGTTTAAACAATTTTGTCATGAAGCACAATTTACTAAATTATTATTCTATGCACGTCTGCAAATTACATGAAAGTAATTCTTTAAGATTATACAATTTTCTGACTTTTTGGCCTACATCTGTTATTTACACTGATATGCTGATATAAGCATTCACTTTTGTATTTTTGATATATAATTAAAAAACAATTTTTATTAAAACCCCATATACACAGCATAGTAAATACACTATGTAGGAGAAATATTTTGTTTATGAGAAATGGAAATTGATAAATTTCAATGCATTTTTATACATTTCTTTTGAAAATCTAGAAAATCCCATGCTGATTTCAGAAGTCGTAGGGAAAAAAAATTAAAGGTATGGTTTTGCAAACTGTTTTTAATTACAGTTAAGAATTTCAGACTCATTTGTCCCTGTAAAGGTACAGGGAATTAAAAAAAAAAAAAAAAGAGAGAAATCAAAACTTAAATAAATTTAGAAAGACATAAAAAACATATCGAAATCTTCAGCAAGATAGAATGTCTTTCAAATTTACTGGCATTTAAGTATGCAGTGAAGATTCCTACTGAAGCCACACTGAAGCTAGTAAGAGAGATCATTTGTAAGTATCATTCTTCCTCAGTGATCACGCCACTGCAGAAGATTAGAATTTAACAGTTTATAGTGCAAGCGGCTATCCAGTAGGCTAACCTTAGAAAGATTGGCTTTCATAGCTGAATGTCTTCTGTCTCTAGAACATCAAAATTCAAATTAGTGGCATTCATTAATTTAAAAAAAAATTTGATCACACCAAGATATTTCATGCGTTCAGCCTTCAAACTATTCATCCTGATCTAGAAACTAATTTAAAAAAAGAAAACTGTAGGGAGCTGAAAGGAAACATTATTTGTACTTTCATCAGCAAGAGCCCATATTGCAGGAAATCATGATCTATTTTAACAGATTTTCATGAAAATATATAGCCTTTTTAAGTCATGTGTGCATAAATGCTCCAGAACACTGGTTTACAGCTTATTATGCTAAACGTAAGGCTCACAAAACTGCCTGCAACTAAGTTCTGGGGTCACATAGTGCAGTCTGCCCAGAACCATGCCCCGATGGCGGCTGCAGCTGCTAATTTTGCCAAACATGAATAAAACTTCAGCTGAAGTTTTCAATGTCAGTTTTCCATTTCTAGTTATTTTTAGAAATCATTCAACCATTTCTAAGAATTAAGTTTTGGAAAAAATTCTCATTCACAAAAACCACTACAATTCTCAAAGAAAAATTTTGTAGCACCCTGCAGCTTTGAAGAACAGACATTCTTTCACTGTGTAAATGTTGTTTCAATGCATAAACACACAAGTATGTTTACACACCAATCTGTAAGTTGGATTTTGTAAATCTGAAAAAGTTAATTTGAGATCTCTTAGACTTTAATAGTTAAATTCTTTAAGATTCCATATGCACTGGGTATGCAGTGTCCTATTGAAGATTTTGATATGTTATGACTATCAACCACATGGAGAAAGATGTAAGATTCACCTGCATGTATGAGGATCCATATGTATAGGAGGAACTGAACCTTTGTAGGAATTTCTCTTTGACACAGCTTACCCCTTACTTGCCTGCTGTTCTTGTACTTTTACCCTCTTCTAAAGCAGCTGGTCTGGACAGCGTCAGTTCGTTAGGATAAAAGACCAGGTTATTATTAGTCATAATCGACACTTCCCACAGTTGAACTTATTTACTAAGTTTGTCCAGATCACACAGTTTATAGGTCAGGAGGACATCTACTCCAAACTTCTGCTCAAAGCAGGCTCAGGCATCAGCCAGACAGGTCTTGAAAGCCTCCAAAGATGGAGATGGCACACCCTCTCTAGGGAACTTGCTTATATTCATGATGAAAAGGTTTTGCTTTTAATCAGCATTGTTCTTGGTGTGATATCTAAAATAAGGACTTGGAAATGTTCTTTACCATCCACAGAAGACAAAAGACTAGCTTACTGAACTAGAGATGTATGCTTGCTTTGGAAAGGGAAGTACTGTTTCTGCATTTTATCCTAAACTACAGTTCTCTATAACAGTTTACCCTGCCCTGCCTTCCTCTGAATTCAGCAAGGTTATCATATCTGAACCTTCTAAGAAGCTACAAACAGGTAATTGGAGGAATATTTTGAAATAGAAAAATATTTGTAAAACGTTTTCCACAGAGACAACAGTGGAAACTATGAGATCTGGTTGACACTTACACACATACAATGTGTTGGATCAAGGAAATTTCTGCAAAGTTTAATTCTTGTTATGACTGGACTCAAATAGACCCTGTGCTGAATTGTCCACTGCATAGGCAATTCTCCTTCCTCTACGTATTCTCCACAGCTCACTTCCTCACTAAACTGCTAATTAGCCAGATAACAAAGATCTTCAAGTACTATTTGATCCAGCATGAATAAGAAATGTTACTGATTCTCTGGGAAAAAAACACAAATGAAACAAACAAAATAGTACACCGCTCTCAAAAAAACAACAAACCCTAGCATATAACACAACTCCCAATAATTTTCAGTAGGAAGTAACAAAACTATAAAGCAATCATTCCAAGTAGTACAACTGTTGAAGATACAGACACTTCCACTACATGTAACTAGAAATCCTTGAACGGTATCAGTTCTGCCTATAATAGGCTTGAGGACTTAAATAATTTAAGAAACTATGAGAGGCACAATCACTATGGAATGACAACTGAAACTTGAGACACTTGTCAGAACAGACAATTTTTCCCTGTCTGGAAGTAGCTGAGGGACTGGCCACATGTTCCACCATTTCAAAGATAGAAAGACAGATGAAGTGAAGGAATGAACATCTACATTTTTCTTTTCCTTTCAGCATAATTTCCAAGCCCAGTGACTAACCACAGTGTAACCCTGTAACTGTCAGAAATGAAGGAAGAGAATATTTCTTGTGACTCTAGGGTACAGGGTAAAGTCTCTGATGACTTAGAGATTTGGCCATTCTTCCCTGCGTGTAACTTTACACACCATCCAAAATCTATGTATCGGGGTAGCCAACAGAACAGGAAGAATGAAGATGGTGGGGGAGAAAACCAGTTTCTGTTAACCCAGAATTGAAAAGCTCTGCTTGCTAATCCAAACAGAGAAACTGTATATTGCCTCTATGGCACTGGGATAGTACTGGTCTGCAAAAGTCATGCTGTAGCTCCTGTAGTTCTAATGAGAAAACTGTATGCTAAAATAACATCTCATGAGTGCACTGTCTCTCACTGATGAGTGTAGTTTACACAATCATCTACTGAAAATCCCTACAAATTTTTTAGATGTCCCAACAAAATCCAAGTCCCTACTGTTGCTGCCAAATACATCCTTCAGGACATACTGGAAAGAAATTCTTGAGTCTGTTCATGAGTCTGTAGGCACAACTAGCATAAATAAAAAAAAGTATCATCCTTTTTTATCTGTCCTTAAGCAGAGAGTTACTGAGCCAAAATTCCTTTCTGAGATAACATTAATGTGCCACATGCTAACAATCAAAATTTGCATCAGTGCTGATAAATAAAACAGCTATAGCCTGAAAAGTGGCACAGTATCTCCCTTACTGTTTCCCACTCTAAATTGGTTTTATCCACAGCTTAGCCCATTCTCTACCCATTGTTAGTTTATCTACTCATCCAATAATTATTATGTGGACTATAATTGTCAATAATACAAAATATTACTAAAATTAATGTTCCACCTCTCTCTAACCCAATTATTTAATTATGTATTTTCCAAGAAACTCCTTTTATCAATGAAGGCATCTTACTAAATTTACCTAGTCTTGGGTAAGAACAGTCAGTTGTATACTTTTTGATCAACTGCCTTCCCTGCATTTATTGTAACATTTATAAACTCCCACTGTAATACCAGTTACAGACTTAGAAAAAATAAGTATCACTAACAAAAGAGGAAAAGTCAATAAAATCTATGTTTTAAAAAGCTGACAATTGTTGACATAAAAATTATCTGTGCAGAAATTTAATTTAAAAAAATTCTTCCTAGTATTTATCATAAATCGAGAGCAAAAAGTTAGCATGTTGCCAGCCATCTCCAGTTGTGCTGTATAGCTACTCAATTTTGACAAATACCTGAAAAATGTTTTTATGTATAGAAAAAACTATGAAACCATGCAGATTTTAATAACTCTTCAAGATGTTGACTGCGAGAATTCCATTAACATGAATGCTGTTTACATTAAGACAAAGCTATCTGATCCTCCAAACATGAATGCCCATCTAGTTATTCTAGCAAAATTGTTCAGCCTAGTATAAGAAAGGATCAACTTACTGTTCTACAAATAAAAAGATATGTAACATTGCCACTGTTTTTACAACCTGAATTTTGAGTTAGTTCAGTTTACATTAAAAATTATTTCAATTATTTCATTATTTTGTTGCTGTGTGAATGACTATTGGATACCATTTTCTTTGTATTGCTTTTGCTTTATATTTGAAACATGCTTTATTGTTTTAAAGTTGTCATGGTTTAACCTCAGCCGGCAACTGAGCACCACACAGCCGCTTGCTCACTCTCCCCCCGATGTGATGGGGGAGCAGATCAGAAGACTAAAAGTGAGAAAACTTGTGGGTTGAGATAAAAACAGTTTAATAATTGAAATAAAATAAAATAAAATAAATTCTAGCAAAATTGTTCAGCCTAGTATAAGAAAGGATCAACTTACTGTTCTACAAATAAAAAGATATGTAACATTGCCACTGTTTTTACAACCTGAATTTTGAGTTAGTTCAGTTTACATTAAAAATTATTTCAAAATTATTTCAATTTTGTTGCTGTGTGAATGACTATTGGATACCATTTTCTTTGTATTGCTTTTGCTTTATATTAAACATGCTTTATTGTTTTAAAGTTGTCATGGTTTAACCTCAGCCGGCAACTGAGCACCACACAGCCGCTTGCTCACTCTCCCCCCGATGGGAT
>NW_008795128.1:3183979-3189127 GCF_000699145.1 Aptenodytes forsteri
GCAGGGCATGAGAAGCTGAAAAGTCCTTGACTAGTGTAAGCACTGCTTAGCAACAACTAAAACATCAGTGTGTTATCAACATTATTCTCCCCCTAAATCCAGAACACAGCACTGTACCAGCTACTAGGAAGAAAATTAACTCTATCCCAGCCAAAACCAGGACAAAAGTTTACCAACAACAGCCTCTATTTAATACTCTCCTCCCATAAAAATTATATTCATATCTGGCACATAACACAGTGGCAGACTGCTGAAGGATTATAATTTAAATCTGAAATACAAAAATTGTGTATTAAAAAATCTCCGCCAAAGCAGAGGTATCTTAATAAGGATAATATTTTTTTCAATACAATGAAAAAATAAGATTTAAAAGATGCTTATGTATACAACTGCAGTCATAGCTATTACGCTCCACATAACATTAAAGAAAGAGGTATCAAAATAGTTCTATGAGTGAAGCTGCAAAAAACAAGGAGAAATTATTTGAGTTATTAAGTCTTACCTGACCAGTGTCCAGTGGTGGTACCTGATCTGTCAGTACAGGTCTCGCTTACAGGCCTAAATACAGTCTCCCAGCCACCGGTAGCATAGCGCCAATTCTGAGACTCTAAAATGAGTGTTCGCTGAGTGCCATAAGCGATCATGAAGCAGTAGACTACATGATGAAGTTGACAACCATAGCCACAGCCTTTGTTGATATTACACACAAGTTTCTTAGCTTTGCTGCAATCCTTCGGGTTCTGTAAGTATGGATGAAAAAGTGAAGCTGAAGAGAAGATATACACAAAGGCATACTTTTTTTCTGAACAATGGACAAATGTCATAAATCACACAAGTCATCCTGCTATAATACATTTCATATTAAAATGAATGAGTAAGCTTCAGCTCCATGAAAATTTTATGTGAATTCTTCACCGTGAACATGAACAGTTATTGAACATACTTCACTGTCCTAATATAAAATAGAATACCTTCAAGATTTTAAATTACTTTCTCATTTGTGAATCTGTCAGAATAAGCTAACATTTGGACTCAGAGTTCACATTTCATCAACATGATTCTCAGTGTTGGACTGTTTTTTCCTTTGGCATTTTTCCAAGTTTGTTAGTTCTCTTTCAATGAGCATGCATGTCATCCAACGAAAGAAAATTTCCACCTGTCTACAATATACAGAATAAAACAAATGCTCATTAATGGACTGCTTCCCAGACTAACTGACCACAAAGCAAATACACAATATAAAACACATACCTGAGCAGACTGATAAAAGACCGTATTTTAATCTGCATGCACTCTCAATAAAATAATATATTACACTTCCACAATCCAAGAAACAACAACAAAGGAGGCAAACGTCTACATGATGTGAATGATGTTTAAAAGTACAAACTAATAAATAGTTTTAGGCATGTGGACAACACAACAACATAATCTACAGAAGTTTTTCTTTCTGTAAAATATAGTACATTGCTGTACACATTTGTACTTGCGTGTCTCTAGACATGCTTCTGCATTCCAAAAAAGTTTTTTAAAAAATCTCTAGGATGAAAAGTTAGTTTTCAGTTAAGCTGCGAGAATACTGATATTTGAGCATCAATATAAATCCTGTTCCTCTCACATCTAAACAACTTTATTTAAAGTTTTCTGTAAATTTGCAACAAATCAGGTCTTTCCAAAAACCAACAATCACCATCTGGAGAACGGAGATCTCTCCATCAAGTGATCTTAAAGATAATCTGAATATTCTGAGTGCTAAAATACTTAATAAAAATTTTAATTTGTGCATTCAGTTGTGTAAAGGAGGGGAGAATACTTCAGATCTGGGAAAAAAAGAAAAAAAACAACAAACCCCACAACATGTGCTACTTCAGCATTTGATTTTTTTAATTTTAAGGAAAAAACATCTGATTCAAAGACTAACTAGCTATGAAAAACAATAAATTAAATAAAATTTCCATTCCTAACTTCGTTTTCCCAGACCCATACCCTTGCTATCACAAATCTAATGGATAACTTGAGACTAAATCTAACAGGTATCTTTGAGACTATAACAAATCTACTTCCCACAGTCTTTTAGGAGAGAAAGAGGGTTTTTCTAGTATTGTGTACAAGTCCACAAAGAAAGAATTCCATGAAAAAATATCTCCTCCCTAAATCTACAGACATATTTACACCACGCAATGAAGTACAATGATAGCAGATGCAAGTAGAATAATTTTCTGCTGTTAACTGTTACTGTGTAGAAAAGACTTAAGCTCAAAAAACAAAGACAATAGTGTATATTGTTATATTGCTATTTTTTTAACTGAAATATTAGGCTAATTAAAAAAATAAAAGAAGTTTCTTTCCGTCATTTAGAGAGTTGTCAGAAGCAGACATAAGTGTTCAGGTGTAGAAGCTGAAAATTTATATTTTGTGTTTATCTGTTTTACTTCTATTTTTGAAAGACATGTCTAGATGTTTTAACTGCTACTTAATAATAATAATTCATACTTTATACAGAGAATCTCAGAAGAGTTTTAATACCATTGTGTAACGTACTATAACTAGATTGTAAAAAGAACTATTATGGCCAAAAGTAAACCATTAGCAAAATGTATTTATCAAAAAGTAGGACATATGAGTCTGTCACAAGATATCAATTGGCTTAGAAATTTATTTAATTTATTTTTCAAATGAATTAATGATTTTGCAATATATTTTTGTTGAGACATTTAAAAAAATCTTGATTGTAAAGAAAGCATGCAAAAAGGAACAATAGATACATTAGAGATGTCAACAGGGCCATAAAGCATGTTATTAAGACTGTCTTCCCATTTTTTTTTCCACATTGCAAAAATTCTTATTGAAACTAACTTTTTTGTAACTATTTTGAAAGGGATAATCTCTGAGAATTTTTAGAAAATACCGATAGTTTTCTACACTTTCTATTACCTTCAAATGCCTGTGTCCTCTTGAAAATGAAAGCATTTAATTGATGACATATTTGAAGTTGTGTAAACTGTTGGACTTGCTGATCTTAAAGGTCTTTTCCAACCGAAACAATTCTATGATTCTATGATTCTAATATTAGTTTGTGACTTAAATAGGAAGCTAGTTAAGCTAATTTCTTTATGACTGTGTTTTTTTCAAATTGCTATACTCAAATTTTAAGACAAGGCAGTATTTGAGCTTAAATTATTTAATTTACTGAGAACTTTAAAAAAAAGAAAGAAAGTAGAGATACTTAGATACATTGCAGTTTCAACTGGGATTTCCTGAAAAAGGTGGAATTAATAACCATAGAGAAGAAAGAAAAATTACAATCACATTGCATGCATCAGAATAGTTTGTGTGTTCATAAGCCAAAACCGCCAACCAAAGCAACCCATAAAGGTATTGAGTTGATAAAGGATAACAACAATTTCAAATCCAGCAAAGACTGACAGAAGATTTTTCCTCCTGGTATAAAGTCACAGAAAAGGATTATAAATCTCTGATTTGAATGAGCAGTGCACTCTGTTCTCATCCCTAACTACACTCCTCATCACAGACTCTTATATCCAATTGAGTCATCTACATAATCAAGAGAGGGATGGAAGGGACCTCCAGGATTGTTAAGCCCTGTAATGTAACAGCCATACAACTGCATCAAAAAACAAACAAAGAAACCCCCCACAAAAACTCAAACAAACAAACAAAAAAAACAACCAACCAAACACACAAAACATACTTTAATATGTAGAAGATTAGATTATGAAGCCATGCCAGAGTTTACACTTTTTATTTTTCTCAAAATTACTTACATGAACACTGCAACTGAAAATAGCAACAAATTTGCAGAACTGTAAAATGGTTAAAATTATGTATTTCTGTGGAAGAGAATGTTACATATCACCTAAAATAAAACTGGATTTTTATAACTGGCAAAACGGATTTGGTGCTCTTTCATCACCAATAACATGGGCATACACTGTTGCTCTCACAAAATTCAGGGTTTCCACTATATTGATACAGTTAAACTCTCACCCAAATAAAGACAATATGCCATTACTTCCTACTTGCAAGCACTGGCAGATTCCAGCTCCTTCTTCCCTTAAGAAGTTTTACAGTCCTTTAGGCTGCAAATTACCTCTCCTGCCTAGGTT
The DNA here is from genome assembly GCF_000699145.1 of Aptenodytes forsteri. Taxonomy (NCBI): domain Eukaryota; kingdom Metazoa; phylum Chordata; class Aves; order Sphenisciformes; family Spheniscidae; genus Aptenodytes; species Aptenodytes forsteri. The sequence continues at coordinate 3,188,107 of NW_008795128.1, forward strand.
ACAAGGAAAGTAGTATATCCAGATTTTGTCTGCAAGAAATGTATCTCCCTAATTCTTCTTTAATTAACTTTCATTGGTTTGCCTATTTGAAGGAATATCCTTGAATGGCTTCTTTTGAATAACCCAATGACTTGGGTAGCTACTTTATCTTCATAAGACATTTCAAATTGTTCTCCTGCATCCATTTAAAAAATATTTTCACTGAGACATACCAAACAGGAACCACTAGCCTTTAAGTAAAATTATTTAAAAGTTATTTTTAGCACCTATGGTTCACCAAAGGAATGCTGCCACTATAAATCTTTACAAGACGACTAACAAGACTGAAGCAGATTCCATGCTATTATGACTGACTGCCCCAAATATGTAAGCCTTGTTAAATTCAACCTTAAACTTAATTCTGCAAAAGCAGCACAGTACGAGTCTTGTATTGAAGTATGTCTTCTTTAGAAGAGACTAGACTGTCATTCCCTATTCAAGTTCTCCAGGGTATTCAAGATTTTGTAGACCTCTATGTATCACATCCCTTTCTCAGTTCTCTTAGTAGGCCAAAATCTTCATCTATGTAGTCTTTACTCTCAGAGATACCAGGTTCATGTATTTGATCATCCACATTACTTTCCTCTTCAAGCTTTCTAGTTTTATTATATTGTTTCTGACACTAAGGGACTAGAACTGCACAGTCTATCCTTGATGCAGATGCATTGTTTAAATACTGTTGAGAGCTGAAATGATATTTTCACAGAATTATCTGTGGTAACTCCAAGATCTTGTTACTCAATGATATTAGCCAACTATATATGTGTATGTGCATTAAAGACTCTCTTCTGCCATGTACATAACTCAAAATTCAATGCAGATGACTGTAATCTACAGTTTTAATATCCAGTCAAAGTCTCAAGCTGTTTAGCACAAAGTTTGCAGAATACTGATGGTATTAAAGCCAGGTATTTTAAATAAATTGTTTAAAATGCAACAAGTTTTTGCTCTTAATTTTCTATCTCTAATTAGAACAGAAACA
>NW_008795128.1:3189186-3210528 GCF_000699145.1 Aptenodytes forsteri
AAAAAAACTGAAAACCTGGAAAAAGTTTTGAGGGGAAATTATAGCTATAGTGGGAAATACCCATTACTGAGTGGGTATTTATTTGTCCCCTAAACCAACAGCAATATTTTAAATGGAACCATCAGCAAGAATGGTGAGAACAGACTGTATCTCTGTTCATATAATTCTACATATTAAACGAAAGAATCAACAGGTATAATGCTCTCTAGCACTTATTTATACCATGAGTTCATTTTTGTTTCTTATTCCTATTGGGTGACTGAGTACTCTTGAGTAAAATGAAAACACACTCCACTAACTCCATAAGGTGCTGAAAGATAATGAAACACCACAGTGTGTTCTTAATGTAATGTGTGGCTCCAAAATTACAGTTTATGATATTTTTACATTTAGATTACTAGCATACAACAATAGCAACAAAAATCAAATAAAATCACAATTGTTAGAAACATGACAATTTGAATCATATAAACATAGGCAAAATGTATAGTAAGAAATCACATGTGCCTGAGACATTCTAGCTGGCACAGAAAAGACTGCATCCATGCTATTAAACTTTTTAAACCTCTTAAAACACAGTAGCCACACACAGCAGGTTTATGAAAAGTGTCTTGTGCTAAGTCTTAAACACAGCCAAAGAATTGTTTGGGAGAAAACTACTTGATGCGAGTCAAAAGCATGCCAGGAACTATTCTAACAATTTAACAGTATAGAATATTATGTTCTAGTGCCTGCGAACATTCCCTACCATTGTTTGATTAGAGTAAAAATAGTCTTAAGAATATTTCCAGGCCCCCATCTTCCACTTCTCTCGGTGCTCAAAGAACCTTTTTCTCCAGGGCTCTCGGTTAGCCTATTCACAGAGTCAATAGGATCAGATGGGAAAGATGTCAGATGTGCTGCTTCAATGTCTCACCACCTTCCACTGTTTTCAAGTGTGCAGTTAGCCATCAAAACACACGACAAACTGGCAAAAGTAAACTCTGCCGCTTAACATACATTTTACTATAAGAGAAATGACTGTGGTGTTTGAAAATTGTAAAAAGTTTAGAGAAAGAGAGAAATGTACTCTCATCCAATGAATCAAGACAGATTAGAGTGGAGTGGGCAAGCAGTCTGCTACAAATTGCAAAGTAACATCATAAACACAGTATGATGCTCATTAACAAAGGGGTTCTTTTTTATATTTTCAATAAATATTTTATTCCTTACTGCTACACAGTCTGCTGGAGGAGACAGTCCCACCCAAGTTCTGTGGAAAATCCCATTTTTTGAGAGAATGATGTCAAGGAAAGGTATTTCTCATCCTAGTTATCACAAATGTAATTCACACCATCTTCTATTCCCCTTTCTTTGTGATGCCACTTGTACTGGTTCCTTTTCATACCAGCTCCCCTCAGTACTTGGGAGGGAAAAAACAAAAAAAAACCCAGAAGTTTCTTCCAGCTGCTAGAAGAAAATTTTCTTCCTTCCCTAGTCAGAAATATTATGTATTTGATTTGAGAGACAGGGAGCCTTATCTGCCTCTAATGTTAATTCCTCTAGCTTGCACCTACCCTCCTACAATACACAAGCTTCAGCTTGAGTAAAACATCCCAGCATGCAGATGGACTAACCACATTATGCTCTTCAATCCACTATACAGAAATTCTAGAGAAAACCTTATATAGGTATCAGCAGTGACCACACTTTATTAAGTGGTTATTATCCTCATACCATACTTTCAGATACTGAAATTTACTAAGTAACTTAATGAAGATGACCCAAGACATGTCTCAAGACCTATTCAAAAGTCAAATCATTTTTATATTTTCATATGTGATAGAAAGTATTGTCCCTTCCTAAACTTTCAAAAAAATTCAGAAAAATTGTCTTGCTGTCTGCTATTTTCTCTTTAATTCTTTTGTTTCACTTCTAAATCTATTTTGTCCAAAAGATTAACTTTTTAAATGCTTAGATTCATTCATATGCCTAAGTTTTCTTTTCTAGTGTTACAGTGAAGGAATCAAATCATTCTTCCAGTGCTGTGCAATTAATTCAGCAACCTGGCAAAAATGGGAAAAGAACTGCAAAATACAGATGAGCTTACAATATCAAACCGTAAAGATGGTTCAATACACAATGAAAGAATCTGTTCACAAAAAACATGAATAAGAGCCAGAGATGCACAACTATTAAAAAAAAAATCCACTGAGCACTCACTGGACAAAATGTCAGATTACAAATATAATCACAATTAAATTTCAATACATCAAAGATTTTCAGTAGGTAATTCAGAACTATTAAAATATATAGTAGTAAAACAGAAAGAAAAAGAACGAAATGCATATTAAATTACAAACATTCCTGAGAATCTGTCAAAAGTATAACTAAATCTCTCAATGAGTAGGTTTTGGGTTGCATGGGAGGGTGGAGGATGGGGCATAATCCTCCAACTAGTGAACAGAGCTCCTGGGGCTTTATAAGAGATTTTCAGTTCAAGCCACACTTTCAAACCTGAAGTAGGCCAGTTACAGAAACCTTACTTGACAAAATGTGTTTTAAAGACAGTTTCATTTTTTATTAACTATTTAAATGACATAATTTCCCAAGACAATTCAAGTAATTCTGGAAGTACCAAAACTAATCCAACAAGTTTCCTATGCATTTTTAACTAATGGATCCTTCCTGTGTGGATTCTTTGGTGCCTAAAGAAGGGCAAGTGCAAACTTTAGTCTTCTCCAGTTGATGCACTAAGAGTTTCTGCCTCCACCTTCCCCACTTACTTCCACAAAAAAATCTGCATTAAGAAAAAGTTAAACTGATGATGCTGTAGAAAAGAATGTAACAAGGTAACAATAACCATCTGCTAGATGCTACATTTTTAGGCCTTACTAGTCTGTCAGTAAACCTGAATCTGAGACAGAATCTATTAATTGTTCTGTTCAATGACTTCCCCGTAGATATAGACAACCACATGACCGTCATTATCTCCTTTCAATTCTGTTGACCACTAGTGGCACTGATTCATTTATAATGAAATGAGTGAGTGTATGTAAGTCAAATGATTGAAGTTTAACCAAATCAGTAATAGACATAGTTGTCAAGTTTAAGACAACTAGAAGACATAGCCAAAGTGTGTCAATATTATGAATTCATAACCATAAATCTTGATTGGAGCTATACTACCTAAGTAAGCAAGTAGCACTTGTGGCCAGGAACACATCTCGCTTAAGCTTAAGGGTATGTCCTTTTTCAACCGTTTGCCTTGCCAGTAACTAATCTTGCCTTTATCATTTCAAGATGAGACTATTAAAGTGTGCTATTCCTAGGTCTACTTCTTAAATTTATTCAGAAACTAGAACTGGCATTCATGACATTTTTCTCCTTCAGTAAGTGAATTATCAGGATTCTACATATTTGGAGTAAATGTCAGAAAGCTTTCAAATAAACCTAAGGATACTGAGTCTACCACAGGAAAACTGAAGTGCTACAAGGTCTGCCCATTAAAGAAATCATCTCTTCTCCCAGAACAGTGCCCATACAGACACATAGCTGAAGTCCTTCGGCTAGTGTTCTTCTTCCCCATAAAAAAAGTAAATGCTGATGGAGCACTTAATTGTTTCACATTAGTTTGAATTCATCAACACCAATAGCACACTACACCTGCCACAACACACTACAATGTGTTTCTCATGACTGAATTGGAATAACTGGGAAAAGATATAAGAGAGGACTTAATCCACTTTAAGACAGAAAAATTTAAGTGACATATTAAATCACCAAAAATACTGGGAAAACCAGAAACCTCAGAATAAAGTCTTGTAAGCAACTTTCTTTTCTTTGCATACATACACAACCCCAACTAAATAGTAAGAATATGGCAAATTATGACTAATATAATTGATGATGTTGTTGAGTACTTAGTAAACTTTCTCACCTGCTTACATTTTTAACCTTCAAAGTTGAAGAAAATGTTTTGATTTTTTGTAAAACTGGAGGCAAAAACATTCTGCTATTGGGAGACTGTGTGCTGAATCACAAACTTTGCAAAATAAATAGAACAAAAATAAGCACAAAAGGAAAGGGGAAGAAAACAAACTGCTGCCTTCATAATCATTTACTCACTCTACCACTTCCAGAATACACAGTACTACAGGAGCCCTTGTCTGACTTCTCCTGCACATTCTTTTCAATCGTTTGATAATGAACACCTCTGAAAATAAGGTCTTTTGCTTAAATGTAAGCTTCTAGCTTTTTAAGTGTTGCTCTAACTACAGGGAACTAGCTAAATGTAGCCTCATTAAATCAAATTTATGGTAATACCATCCAAATGAAGTAGCAGTCATCACTATTCACAATCATTCAGCTAAATGATCTCCCAAGGGAGATGTCCCAAAATAATGCAGCTGTTACTGTTCAAGATGTACCAGAAAGAAAACTATACAGTACTTTTATTCTTCACAAAAAAAAGAAAAAATTACAAATATGTTCCAGATAGTTCTTTTTGGCATGGAGCTGGGGGGCAAGGGTTGTTGAATTTTTTATTTTAGTTTATTTTTTAATACAGTTATATTATGAATAGAGGTGTATATGTGTAATTTCAGACCATGGACTGCTTTATATTGCATACTCACAGTCAGCCCTGCACTCTTCAAAATCCTGAAACCCACACTAGAAAATAAGTCAACTTGACTTCCAAATGTGTAGTCACAGACATATTCCAGTTTTGGAACATTACTTGCAACAATCATTCAAGACAGGAGATATTTTAATCTTCAGAAGGGCTCCAAAAGCTTATGTCTGGCTTACAGGCATGTAGGCAGGACACTGCATCCTTGGTTTTTTTCAGACAGAAGAATGACAATAAAAAGGAAAAGAGAGATGGTAGTAATTGTATATGTGAATGACCCATCTCAAAGACTGTAACTACTCATGAGAGAGAATATTTCCTATCTTTGAAGAGTTGGCAAGGTTTCCACCCCAACTTTGGGCAACGTGGCACACATTGAGAATTCCATGCCTTGGGGTTTGAATCTTTTCTATGAATGATGGTTACAGTATACACCTCGAGGTACATGATCATCCATAAACATATGTAGGCATTAAACCATCCTATCCACAGTTTCTTGCTACAATGTAATTTTTCTGATTTTTTTTTTTAATTGTTTTTTTTGTCTTTTAGCAAACAACCTCCAAAGAAACAAAAGTAGTCATGGAGTAACGGACGAAGTGCGGTCAAAGATCAAAACCAGATTATGAAAAGGAGCAAGAAATGGCAACACACAGAGAAATGGCCTCTAGTTATCTTAGCGGGACTAGTACTTTCATGCATGAAACATGGAAGAACTGGTAAGAAGCAAAGCCTTTTACTAACCAAATTAAAAGTCTAAGAAAATTTAATTTAGTCAAGTCTAGAGAAGATTGTCATGAATTTAAGAAGAAACCAAAGTAAGCATGATGCATGACAAGTGAAATTTTGTATTGATAACTAAATTTAAAGTAAGTATAGTGGAAGAAAAAATAGCCAAGTTTCAAAATTCAGCTGAATTAAAAACCTTGGGCATCTTTTTCAGTAGCTCCATAGTGACATGAACTCAAGGGAGACCTATTATTAGCTAAGTAGTACCTCAGACTACATAAAAAACAAGGCAAGAAAAAAATATATTCTGGTGCTATTCTATAAATCAACAGTCTATTGTCATTTGTCAACTAGTGGATGCTCACTTCTAATAGCCTGGTGAAGAATTAGTGTTAAGGGAAGGTATCAAGAAGCAAAAATTAAAGGTGGTATAAATTCTCACACATGAAGAAGAATGATTGAAAATTTTAGGTATGTTTAGCCTGAAAAGAGATTAATAAAAAGAAATACAGTAAGCATACGAAAGGAAGAATAGTTTAGTGAGAGAAGGCTCATCACATATTTCTGTGAGACTGCTCATCACATATTTCTATTTCACATCTTAGTACAACAAAAACTGAGCATCCAATACAGCTAAAATGTTTCAACTAACCTAAAAGACATATAGAATAAACAGTGTAATATTCTATGGTTCATAAAATACCCAAATAATTTTTAATGTGTTGCTGCATATTTACTAAACCCAAGAATTTAGTGCTATTTTTGATGACCTGCACCGTTATAATGCTAAAAATATCAACATTTATCAAAGCTAGAATTACATTTTTTGGAAAACACGTATCACCATTCTTCAACTTAAACCTCAAAGACAATTACTAAGGAAACACATGTCCCTTCTCTATAGTTTCTAGATCCTTCCATGTCAAACAGTCATATGGAATTTGATGTGCAGCAGTAATACATTCATATGTTTCTAATTTCTATAATCTACCAGTGATGACTTACTAAAAACAACAATGTAATTTCCTCTGTAATACAGAAAATACTAGAACTTAAAAAAAATAAAAGAAAAAAAGGAGGGAAATACTCATTTTCTTATGTGTATCTCAGTGTTATGGGATGAATCCATAATGATTAATTTTATATTTTAAATGCATAAATATGAAAAAACACTCAGTTTGTCCCATGACAGAAATTTTATTATTGATTCCTTTTTAACAAATTCATACATAAACCAAAAAGAAAAATGGCCTGTATGATCGAAATTGAGCCAAGTATGTTAGACCTACTTCTAATTCTGAATCTAATACCACAACTTCCTGTAAATCACCTGCTCATGCTCATCATCAGGTTTCCCTCTCAAGATAATAAGGATAAAGTTACCTTTCTTGTTAGTGCCTGAGGATATAATACACTTTCTGAAAGGCTTTAACTAGTTGTGCTACACCTATGAAAGATTAGGATTCTAGATGTGTTGTGACTTGGCACTGGTTTCATTTTTAATGTTGTTTCTACTTTTTTTTTTAAATAAGAAAAATTACCTCTATAGAGAGAAAGCCCTTTGTCATAGACTATACGCATCTAAAGTTTTAGGAGGAGCTAATTGGGCTCCCAGCTCCTCGCTCAGTAAGTAAATTTATTTCAAATTCCCTAGAAAACAATGTAAGCATTTATTTAATGCTTCAATTTTGAGCTGCTGTTCTCCTAAACTCCTCTTACTTTTGTTATTCATTGTATGTACTTGGAGGTCCTGGTTTTGAACTAAGGCCCTGAACACTGTAAAACATACAGTAGGAAGTGAATCACTCTCCAGAAACGTATACATGCTTAGATAAGACAACAAATGGATACGGTGAAAGAAGAGAAAAAGGTAGAGAAAGGCCATATTTATCAGCATGAAAAGTAGTTACACTACACCATTGTCAAACAGTGACATCAAAAATCATAGAATCATAGAATGGTTTGGGTTGGAAGAGACCTTAAAGATCATCTAGTTCCAACCCCCTTGCCATGGGCAGGGACACCTTCCACTAGACCAGGTTGCTCAAAGCCCCATCCAACCTGGCCTTGAACGCTTCCAGGTATGGGGCATCTACAGCTTCTCTGGGCAACCTGTTCCAGTGCCTCACCACCCTCATAGTGAAGAATTTCTTCCTCATATATAATCTAAATCTACCCTCCTTCAGTTTAAAACCATTACCCCTTGTCCTGTCACTACATGCCCTTGTAAAAAGTCCCTCTCCAGCTTTAAAATGAAAGAATGAGAAACAGTTCTCAAGAAGGAGTTGAAGGAAGACAATAAAGTGATGTCTCCTGCATAATTTACAGGGAGTTTTTTCCACGGAAGGGTGTCCTTTTTATTTAACAAGCAACAAATACACAGCTTGGTCACAGAAGAGAAGGTTCCAATAGCTGAACTGTGAAATAATGAAAATCTGAGAAACAAATTCAGTTATTTACATAGAGATAAGATCAGACGTTAGGGGTGACCATACAAAACAGAGCAGTGAGGTGCACACATGCAAGGAAAAACAAACCAAGTACAAATGAAACAGACTACATCAAATATCTTTTTCCTCGCTATATAAATAGCTGCATGCATTCATACATGAATAAAAGTCCCAAAACCTTCAGAACAAGTTTTGTTTAAATTTTATAGACACACACACAAGTACATATATTAAAAAGGCTTTATGCACTCACAAATATGAGCATCTATGAGAAGTCTCACACAACTGCTGAAACACTTTAGGACTGGACAATACACTATACAAGCACTTCCATTTTGCATACTCATATTTTTAAAAATGGGCTGCTTGTTCAGAAGTTTCATACAAGGACTTTCATATTTTTATTTTTAACACTGTGTAAACATATGTACGCATTCTGATACTCTAAAGAATCAAAAACAGAAACCAGAGACTTATCTTTTATAATAAAACAAAGAATCCAAACAGGTAAGTACAGCCCAGTGAAAACCACAGATCAAAAAAACAAACAAACAAAAAAACCCCAACAAAACCCCCAAAACCAAAGGTTTACTTGAAATACTATCATTCCATATAAATGTAACACAATGTTTGAAACATTCTAATTTCTTTTGTATGTAATTCATTCATGTACAAACATTCACTTAAAACTGTCATGTAATTATTCTATTACAAGGGTATAGTTAAGTGATATATATATATATAAAAAAAAAAATGTTTACCTTGATTTAAAAGCACTACCCTCTTACCTGTAGATAAGTTATTCTCCTCTGTACCAAATCTGTTAGATCTTTGGCCTCTTTTTCTCGCCAGTCTCCTGCTCCATCTGTTTGACTGAGGTAGTACAAGTCGGTCATTATTGACCTATAAATAACAATGGAAAACAATCTTAAAAAAATGGGAAACAATCTTAACATTACTAAATCGGAGGATTAGATGAAATCAAAGACAAATTAAACAGATATTTCAATTATAGCCTCAAAAACAGTTTCTTCATGCTACCTCCTGCCCCACAATCCAAACAGTAGCCAAGAAAGACTGACTGTGTCCTCCATTTAACATATGTTCCATACCAATGAGTAATTACAGTATTAAACAGGAGGTGGGTTAGAAAAACTGCTGTAAAGCATTTGTTTCTGGTATGTGCTAAAGGAAACTAAAAAGAAAGAATAGTTCCATGCTAGATACATCATCCAGTGGCCCCAGATGAAAGTGCAGTAGTGATTCCATAGTAGTTTCTATTATAATGCATTGTTACTTTGCCTCCTACAATCATCTTACTATGCTTGTATAGAATAAAATCTTACAAATGTCTTTAGCACAGGTACAACAGTAATCCTTCTATTTTTATTAGTGAAAACTAACTACAGAATATTATTACAAGGTTTAGTAAACAGTATTTTCTATGGCATGTAGCACCTTCTGACTCTGGAATAAGGAAGCGTTCTACCTGCTTAGAATGACTGCATGCTACTCCTACTCAAATGGCAAAAAATTAAAAAATAAGAAATTCAAAACAGACTCATGGCCATATTACAAGTCTAGGCTACAAAACATTAATTTTGAGGCACTATCAAATATTAAATTGAGGTTACCTAATACACTAGAGATCCTCTTCTTAGGGTTATCACATTTCGATGGCCAAATAAGAGGATAAAGAACTCCGTGTCATGAGAAGAAAAATGGTATATGACATTTATTTTCTGAGATTAGCCAGGAATTTTGTGAAAAACAGCCCAAACAGTAACACCCAGGAAAAGATTTTTTTATATCTGTGGCTTTTGGGAGGAAATACAAAACTAGAGGCAAACTATTCAAAATATTTGTAAAAACATCAATGACTATTCTACAAGTAAAAGGTAGCCCAATTCAGAACCAATAATTTCAGAGTTGGCTTTATAGACTGAGAATATTTAAAGTTCCTAAACATTTCTCCATAACAATGCTAAAGTTTTAAGTTTGAACCACTTTTCTTAATTCTTTCATCTGAACTTCAGACATTGCAATTTATTGCCTGAAATTCTTGATAAGCCACAATTTTGATCACTAGGAAGAGATGCAACAGAACAAAGGCAGAGAAATTCGGGAGGTGACAAAAAAGAGTGTGAGGGGAAGACAAGCATATTTCCTAACAACGTTTGAAGTGGTCTTGTCAGTGAAGTAATACAAGACACTGTTGTTGGGAGCACTGGCTAGTACTGGAACCACAAACCTAGTTAGCTAAGGCTATCCCTTGTAAATAAGCTTGGCAAGTGAGAGAGGAGCAGACGACGTATCTCTATTAGGTAACTACTCCCAATGACACAGTATTTAAGCAGTAAATATTGAGATAAATCAAATTGGGACAGAGCTGTCTTCATCAGCAGAGTTATCAGACAACCTTCTCTTGCTAATAACCAGATTTATGGATCCATATCTTTCCATTCTCATACACTCATTCTGTTTTTCATACCCGTACTTCTACACAGGATAACAGTGACACTAACTTAATATATCATCTACTGTTGCTGTATTAAACATTATATCCAAATTGTTCAGCAGCAGTAATGATCACCTTCTGTCAATCAACTGGAAGTACCATATTTACATTCTGATCTCAAACTATATAAACTGGATTTTCTTTACAAGGTAACTGAGCTTGAAACACCCTACTCTGGCTTTGTATGAAAAATAAACAATTTAAAGTATTATCAGGTAACTAGTTTCAAATCACTAACTTTGAAAGATGCATAATACTCAAAATAACATACAAACACAGTTTAGGGACAATTAGAACAGAATTAATGATGCAGTAAATCTAATACAATGGATTGTATACAAATAACTGAACAGACAAAGAATCTGCTTCTCTTAAAGCAGTGTTTTCCAATTTACAGAAAGCGTTACAGGCTAGTAGGCAAATTAAAAAAGGAAACCCATGCATTTTCTTGGCAGTTTAAATACATTTTTCTTCCCAATCAGGATGTAACCATGCTGGATCTTTAAAGAAAAACTATAAATTTGAGGTCTAAACATTAAAAAAAAAAAAAAATCCTGTGCTACCATTAAAAGCAGCTGTGCAACCACAGCCAGGTTGAAAACAATTTTCAAATGCTCTCTTACACTGGCCTTAAAAGTCTTTTCTGTACTTGCGATATAAGTAATCAGCATATTCTCCTTTTACTTTATAGAAATGTATTTCTATTAAATTTTGGCATAAAATAACTGAAAATACAAAGCCTACCAATACAAAAAAGTTTTCCCTCTCAGCAGTTAAGTAATTTTTCCTATTTCTAAGGAAAAAAAGTGTTGTCCAAATTTTATTTCTTACATTGTTGGCCATGGTGACCATGACAAAGCAAAGGCAGTAGGTAAGTTTAAATAATAAGCCTTACAGATGAAATATAATTATTTTCCATCATTTTTGAGGTAAGAGGAATGATGAAAGAGTCCTTACACAACCTCAGTGACTCAACACTTTAGGGAAAGGCAGCTTTGCTCAGTACAAACCATAAAGAATATCAAATAATTCGTGGGAAATTTTATTAATTCATACAAAAGTTTTCAGATAGTATCCACAATCTTTTTTAAAAAAAATTTACTCTTATAAAACTCTGAAGTAAACCAGGAACTGAAAAATTCACAGGCATTATCACACAGAAATGATTGTAGAGTAGTGCAATTTTAACACACTTTCAGTCATGGAGACCCTCTTTCTTTGATTGCTCCTGCTGCAAAATGTGCATTTTTTAGGTTTACATCTGCTAAGTTCTTTTAAGTGTGGCAGACCATCATGATGGCTTATTAATACAGATTTAGAAGAGACACAGACCAGAGTCAGGCTCCATGTGGAGAGCTAAAAAGTAGATGGACCAGTGATCCCTGAGCCCAAGATAGCTAAGTGCAGACAAAAGATGAGCCTGCAGAGGATTATTAGAGGCTATTGTGGATAGTAAAAAGACAGAAATGCAATTTCAGTCTGTGGCGTTGCAGTTATTTAGTAAGTCAAACTTGGTCTTTCATTGTGTTACTAACCAACAATATCAATTTGTTGTTGTTATTTTTGTTTCATATCATAAATTAAATCTTGGGGCTGCTCTTAAAAGCATTTGGCTCCCGGAAAACAGAATGGAGTACAGAATCTGGCTACTTACTTCATTTGCATTTGATTGTCACAAATAAAGAGGGGAAGGCGGGCATTTTTAACACATTTTTAAAGATCAGTGTAGACATTTATTCCAAATTACAAAATTACATTTAAACCTCCTAGAAACTTTACATCAACAAATAAAAACTCAAAGAAAAAAAATGTGATATGTTCGACCAAAGTCAAAGGAAATAATGTGAAAATATGCCCAAACACTAAGCATCAAACCTTGGCCAGCTACCACAAAAGCCCTGATGACAGCTGTTGTTCCCCAGGAGGAGAAGGAATGAAACTAACTCAGTAACAGCCACTTCGCAAAGAGCATAATGCCAACATAGGAAACAACCATGACAAGAGGATTAATCTGTTCTTTTTTGTTAACTCTATACCAAATAGTCCTTCCACCGTTAAGATGAAGTTACTCTCAACAACTCTCTTCCCTATGGCAACTACAAGAACACAATTACACATTCCATACTGCAGGAAACGCTGCATTGGGCTACATTGTTTCTCAAACAGAATCAGTAGTGAAATACCGGACAAAAACATCTGCTAAGACTGGCATTCTCCAGAAGAAAATCTACATACCCCCTAGGACACAGCCAAGAAACAGTGACTAAGGCATCCAACAAGAGAAGCGCCATCATATTAGTAGTAGACCATTTGCATAACAGCACCAAGATTAACAAAGAACTCTAATACTACTTATCCAGAGTCACAGAAACTGTCTTTAAGTCTATCATCTCTTAAAAACCAAGTCTTCTCTATGACACAACAGGCTTTCCTCACAAACAAACAAAAAAAATATTAGCCACGTTCCTTACATAGCTATCTCATCATTTGATCACTACCCATCCCTTTATCTGCTTTTCCACACAAGGAGGGCATTACAACCTGCCTTAAGTACTTATAATTAACACTAATCTTTCTAATCCAAATATTAGATTATAATATACATTAAAATATCTAAGATATATCTTTATATAAATAAATAAATATGTAAAAATAAATAATACCAGCTTCACATGCAATGTTCCGTTTATCTAAGATACACAGGTAACAATTTTTAAAGACATCATCGGCAACAAAAGGGCATTCGGCAACCTGTTAAATCCCTTAAAAAAAATCAACAAGTCCACATGTACTTCAAAAAAAACCAAACAACCCAGCAATAACAAAAAACCCCACCAAAAAGCTGTGATTCTCAGAGTGAAGGACAGCATCTGATTTGCTCATTCTAAACTTGGTTATGTTCCTTTCAGGGGAAGAGACCAGATGGACTGTGTGGAGGGAAAAAGAGACCACTCCTTCCCTCGGGAACTACAGTGCATCCCAAGGGAAAAGAACACCCCAGAGACAGCAGTGCATCACAGGCCAAAGGATGCGCACACGAGGAGCTGGGAGTTTTCCTGCAACCCACGCAGCAAGACTGAAAGATTAATGGGAAAGAAGCAGACAGCCTGACCTCAAAGGTGAAAGAACAAACACCTGTGGAACTAGAGGCAACCCAGAAGAGCATTCTGCAACATAAGATAATTTTATTGCCCAAAGCCAATGCTGTAAATACACCAAGAACACAAGCTGAATACTGTAGAGACATTTTTGTATCTGTTTTCTCTTATGTAATTGCTTTGAATTTCCATATTGTAAAAAAAATTTCTACATTTTATTTTAATAAAACCTAGTTTCTGGCTGTTTAGTTTTAGACTAAATGACTTTAGTCTTCTTTGGGGACCTCACCACACAGGAAGGTCTACACAGATCTACTACTAAGACTCAACAGACTCCAGGACATTCTGCTTTTGATAACTATTTGTGTCAGTCTAAAGAATACTTTTACTCAACAAGAAAATTCTTAAATAAAGAAAAAAAAAAAGAGCAGCTGTGATTGCTTGCATCATATACGAACTTCTTCCAGTACCACAGTGCTTTCAGGCTTCCACAGTGGGATTCATCTCATAACTTCCCATGAAGGACATCAGTAAGTCTGGCATTAGACTACTTGCTCCAGTTTTGGCACAGATAGTTTAAAAGGTACATCAAGAATCAATTACCTGAAATCCAAGAAACCCAAACAGAAATAACTTCTCTGGAGAACAAACATTTCTGAGTGGAGGTAACTATTGAAACAAACTGTCCAGGGAAGTGGTAGTTTCTCTGTCAGTTGACTGTTTATAACTGAAGATCTCAAATCTTTTGGAAAATTCTGCTTCAGCCAAGCACTACTTTTATTTCAGTCAAACATACATAATTGCACTCAGAAGAGAAATAATTGGATGAAATGTAATCACCTATTTTATTATTAACTCTCGATAATTGAATAGTCCCTTCTCACTTTAAACGCCATCAATCTGTGACAAACTGGGTTTTGGAATTGTGGAAGATTAAATTACAAAATTTAATGGACTAAGTTATTTGCCCACATTAATAATCAAATTCATATTATTTTTAAACTATGTTTTAAATAATGTTTACAGGATTTCCAAAGAATTGAAAATTCTGAAAATTCTTACTATTTTTTCCTTTTACTACTGTATTATTTTCGAAGGCTCATGCTTTACTGCTGATGTTCACACATGCAGATCTCAGCTTTTTTGGGAGAGATACTTGTTTAAGGCGGTATATTTAGTTAATTCAACCATTTTCTTATGACTGTTTACTAACGAGACACAAATTACCATTGCAATCCTGTTGGGAACAGAGTTATAAATATAATAGGCTTACAGACAGATTTTACTGAATTTTTAACACTTCCTGGATTAATTTTGTTCAGCATGAACAAAACTCATACAGACTGTTTTAGTATAATACAAAAGGCACTTCAACAATGGGGAGGCCAGAAGATCAACAACTTAAAATATAATTCCAACACATCTTTGAACAACATAATAATGACAGTGTAATTCTAATTACAAAAAGAAGTGACTTTTCAGATGACAATTAGTCCTGATATTAAGATATTACCCCATTTTAAAGTAAATCCAATTATATAATATCCCAATGATCAATATAACTTATATTCTAGTATTTATGAAAGGCACAATCAGATACCTAAAATAAATATTTTAAGTTTTTTTAATGGTTTTGTTATATGTACAAGTATGCACATACATGCATATATAGATAGATGCAACTGAAAAGCAACAACTGGCATTCAGGACCCAGGTCTTCCAATAAAAAAAATGAAAATATGTCAAGTTAAAGGGTCATACTCTAAGTTGTAGTGACATAAGCTGGATATATACTTTATCTCCCATTGAATACGAGTAATAATTTTATGTTCATGCTTCAGACAATATTTTAGCCCACATACCATTAATTTATCCTAAGAGATTTTTAAGCAGTATATCAGTAGTTTACTTAACTCAATCCATAATCCTTACAACATATATACAGAATCAACTAATACAAGTACCTTTCCTGATGACCCAAATCAGACAGAAATTCATCAATGCGTCTTTGTAGTTCACTTCCTTCTAGACTTTTCAACTTCTTCAATTCACTCTGGAGGAAAAACCAAAGTTCCTTAGCCCCATTTTCAATCCTCCTCCTCAATATTTCATGGTCTTTTCCAAGGCCTCCTACTTAAAAAAAAAAGGCATAAAAGCATCAGCACTTGTAGCTGAATTATTTGTTAAGAAACTAATGCATTTGTGATACCGAATACCAAAACTTGTTTTAGAAGTAAAAGCAAACTTATCTACCAACCATTTCCTGTCCGCTTCTTATAGTTTTCTATCTGTTCTTTGGCCTTTAAAAGTTGCTCCTCTAAAGCATGTACCTTTCCTGCAGCTGGTCCCTGATCAATGGGACCATCTGGTATCCTAGGATATAGAAAATAAAGAAATTATATGATTTGAAACTATAATTGTTATTTGATAAATTATTTGCATTAACAATTTGGTTCTCCTCCCATTTTTGTTCCATACTGTTTTGCTGATAAGCCTTCTTGGCATTTTCTTAAAGCCAGAAGAAATTAAACATATTAACATAAATAAAGATTTTAAAACTTCAATCCCATAGGAGAAAAACAGTGCATAACACAGCTGCAGCACACACGTTCAACCTGGTGTTAAACTGTGCTGTTTACAAGACTTCCACTCATTGACAAGACCAATCCGAGGGTCTACTTGTGAAAATAGTATTTGCAGCAGCTTGACTCATTTCCTGTGAGAAACTGGAAAACCATGACCATTTGTTGGATTGACTGGCACACAAGCAAAGCCTAATCGAGGGATGTGCCTTCACAAGACTCAAGTTCTGCCTACTTTTTATATTCACACATAAAGTACATTCTGGTCTTGAATGCTGGCCATATATTCTTAGAGGACCAGAGCTCCAGCACTGGAACTCCACTTTTAAGTTAAGTCTTCCCACCTATTGGCACAAGATGATTTCAATGTATTTTCTGGACTCAGAAAAAGATCCTAGCTTCTTAAATGTACCATCATGATAATTTTTTATGACAACTCTGGCATTCTAAACTGCTGGTCACCTAAAACAACACTAGAAACTGTAACATCCATTTGTGAAATCTCTGCTATGTGAGCACAGTAGAAGTATGGAAATATGTATCCTGAAATCTATGAGCCATAAATCAGCCCTGAGGGTATTACTGAGGTTTGCTCATCATCTCAACTCTAATCCACATATTAATAAACTGAAATTATTAAAGAATAGAAATTAGATGCTATCTTCTATTTGCCTCACAAATTAGAAATTAATGCAGGGAAAATAAAAACCCCTCTCATGCCTAGAGAAATGACACTTCTGGTGGATCCAAGGGTTAAAAATTATTCCACCTTCTATAAGACTTTCGTAAGAGCTGACCCTGAAAAGGAAAAAAGGAAGCAGATGTGTAATGAAAAGTCTTGAGAACTGTAAAGAATATAGAATTCTTGCAGAACATGAAGATGATTCTTCATTCATAATGGAATATGAGCATAAAAAGAAAGGGATATTCTCTCCACACACATATACACAGAGTTTCAAGGTACCATATGGAAAGACCCTTTGTCAGACGAAAGATGCCTGTAGCATAGAGAAAATAGTGGTTAGAGGGAGTATCTTCACCCTAAACCAGAAATTACAGCATTCTAAAGATCCTATTGAGATGTCATTATCTTTAATGTCTCTCAGATCTGGATAATTAAATACCAATAAAAATTTCGGAACTGAGGAAAAGTCCATTTTCACTGGAACATTTGAAGGGAATAAATACCTAATGTGAGCATCAGAAAGGTATATCACATGAAGCACAGCATTTAAGCCCCTTTTTTCAGAGGGGGGTGGGAGAAGTGGAAGAAGCAGCTACATAGTCTGACAGAAATTTAGTAAAAAAATTCTGCACTCTTAAAGCTCCCTATTGAAAGCAAATTAGGGATAATTACATTATTGCAGAATATTTATTTGTGTTTTAAAGCTACCATGGTACAGAAAGGAATTATCAACAACTGCTCATATATCTGGTTTTTTATGCACTGAGGGAACAAGCATGACAAAACTGAAGAAAATATTCTAATCTTAAATATGTGCACTCCCTAAATATACACCTTCTGTATGAACAATCCATTTGTGAACTTGTTTCTACAACAAACGCACAATATGATACCATACTGAGATCCGGTACTGTATTGCCAGGTACAAGATAATACAAACAAACCTTTAAAAAGCATGCTGAAACATATTTAAGCTCTTGCACTAGTTTAAAACCACAAGGTTGAAAGGTATTTGTGATCTGTCAAGTTGGTATCACAATTTGGATTGTGACAGGACAACTAACCACAAAATTACCAGGAAAAATGGAATGGCTTATCTTGTATAAGTCACATTCCCTAAAGGTAGAGTTTGCGAAGAGCAATAAGGTAAAAGGATACAAAATCATTACCATAGGAAATCTTCAGACAACCCACACATCTGCTGCACATGAGGAAAGTCTGTTAAAGTAGCAATTACAGAATCCTACAGAAGGATGGTTGTGGAGGATACAAAAGAAACACAATAATTCTGATCATTTGATATAATTAAGATTTTTAAAAAGAAAAGTACATGCCATTTAACATTCAACTTGCTTTGGCATACTGCAATAAAGATGTTTACTATACTTAGGCTGTTAGATAACAGGAGCTAGAATGGGGGTGGGGGCCATTCTCCTAACCTAGTTGTTTGGACTTTTAAAAATTACATCATTTTAGGATAAAACTAAAAACTTATTCTTTTTGCAGTTTTGTCTCTACATCTGTTACCTCATTAGACTTGGAATTGCTGTCTTCCTCGCTTTCATCCAGTCTCAAAATTAAGTTCTTCTCTGCAACCAGCACAGCTTGCTTGTTACTGCCCTCTACAAGTACATCAACTGAGTTGGAGATAAGGCAACATTTGAGGGAAGTGTTTGAATTAAAATCCTTATCTATACTCATGGCATCATCTATGCAGATAACGTCTAGTGCAGAATATCCTAGGAATAACGCATACTTATGAATAAGAATTCCCATTGAAAAACATACACACAAGTTTTCATACCAAAGTAAGTCCTGACAACTGACTTGCTCCTTAAAATTTGAAAAATGAGTTTAAAGTAAGTTTATGTAAACTATGATGATTCTAATCAACAATAAAAGAACATGTCAGTAAGCATCTAGAAAAGAATATCCTTCACTTATTGCTATGACAACATTAAAAATTGTTATGAATACAAAATAAAATTATAATCCACTTACATGGGCAGCCATGACAATACACCAAATAGTGGTTTTGTTTGAATTATTTTTCTCAATACTTACAAGGTGTGATTTTTGCATGCTGTTTCCTACCATTTTATAGTAAATATAAATGATCTTTTCCTTAATGAACGCATATAAAATAAAGATATTACTGTATAACTTTAAACAGCAAAAAGATTATGTTGTAGAGATAATCCATTTCTGCTTTGTCCCTTGTTTAGTAATCCAGCTACACTTAAAGACAGGAAAAAGAATTCTGTGTACGTCATCCATATCATCCATATCATCATTTTCTCATCACCTTCACGTAACATAGAGGGGCAATGGCAAAGTAACAATCTCTAATCTGAATCTCTGAAGGCAAAAAGAATCACTCAAAAATTAATTGCAGTGACATTCAATTTAGCTGGAAGAACTGCCATACTGTGTAAAGTAATTGTAAAAAAATTTTAAAACAAAAAAAAAACCAAACCATTCTAACCTTTTCCTATTTCCAAGGTATTTAAAAGGTTACACTAATTTATCAGCAAAAGGAAAAATGTAAGATTTCTTAACTTCCCACTCAAATATTTTCTCATTCTTTCATTTATATGTTTCCTAGTTCTTTGTATGGAGCTGGAAGGTTTACAACTAACTAAAGCTACATTATGATTGGCTTTTCTTCTTTCACTTTTTTTTTCCCCCAGGAAGAAAATTATGTTTAATTATTAATGACCACTAACACACGCAAACAAACAAAAAGAATGTAAGATGTCACTTCACCCTTCTAAGATAAAACCTCCTCAGTAAATAAAACTGAAAGAACACACTCAATGTTACCTGCAAATAAAGAGCAAGCAGCATCCCTTATCAATTTAAATCAGCACTACCCTGATCAGTGCTGATTTATATCCACTGAAGATGTGTCCCTTCCCTTAATTCAGAATTGCACAAAAAACAGTAAAAAGGGCAGAGATGCACACCATATAGTTAATGATTTTCCTCCCTCACACATTGGCCTGTGCAATAGCCTCAGCCCAATCTTCAAACTTGAGACACTTTAAATACATGTAATAGAAAACAGTACTTTAAAATAATACTTAAATTTTTATCAACCCAAGGCTATTCTTGTATCCAAGTCCCTTTCAATGCTTACTACAGGCTTACTGGCCCCAACAACTGCCCAGCGTAATTGATAGAAGTACTTTAATAGATTTGCTTATGATTAATTGATCATGAGTTTGGATTCTATCCCAGCCTCAGCGCCAACTACATTAAAGCAATTAAAGTGCTCTTTCAAAATTAAAATCCTACCTCTTCTTTCTGAAGCTATACTCAGAACTAAGAGAATAATGTCTATAAATACCGGTGTTTGGCTTTATTTGTTGGATTACATTTTGCCCTTTTCCACTCCTGTTCTATGTTATAACACATGATCCTATTCAGATAAGAGACAGGTTATTGTATTTATTAAAAGAATTGCAGGTTCTACAAAATGTAATATTAAATAGACTCTAGGAAGTAAATATATATGGAATGTGATGTATTAGTAATATGAAAACAATATGAATACATTTAACAAGATTGTCTGTTTCTCTGAAGAGAACTCTGAAATTACTGGTTCCCATACTGCCAGGCTTATCTTCCAGGAGAGGATACCACTAATATACAATAAAAGAAAAAAATTTGACCATCACCCACCAAGACACAAAGGAGCACATGAATACTATGAACCATTAATGTATTGCAAAAAAGGAAGTCCAGGACATAAATGAAGGCATACACATAACTTTTCCAGTTTCCATTTAAGAAAATCAGACATTACAAAAATAGTTTTAAGCTTTCCTCCTCCTAAAAGCGTTGTATCATCTAGATGCAACAGTGACAGCCTTTAGCAGTCATACCATAATCCTACTAGTAAATAAAATGTTCAGGTAAAACTACATTTACAGGCAAACAATTAAACAACATTATGTAATACTTTGATTTGATTATTACTCCTTATTGAGTTTCCCTTAAATAACTACAAAAATTGTAGTAAAAAGTTCCCTTTTTGCTGTGAGACCTGTGACATCTGTAATAAGTGTTCTTGAAAGAGCTTTTCCAATTCTACTGGATATAGAATAGTGAAACAACAATCTATAAAAAAACTCAGTTTTACTACTATTTTGCACTAATGGGATCTAGGCTGCTTCTAAAATGAACCCAGATTTGCTCACACAATATTGTTTATAAACATGTAAGGACTATGGTAATTCTCCAAATCTCGTTATACCATAATATTCATGCACAAACTCTCTAAAATTCAGGCAATACAAATGTCCTGGTTTCGGCTGGGATAGAGTTAATTTTATTCCTAGTAGCTGGTACAGTGCTGTGTTTTGGATTTTGGATGAGAATAATGTTGATAGCAACAACTAAAACATCAGTGTGTTAAGTAGTGCTTACGCTAGTCAAGGACTTTTCAGCTTCTCATGCCCGGCCAGCGAGAAGCTGGGAGGGGGCACAGCCAGGACAGCTGACCCAAACTGGCCAAAGGGCTATTCCATACCATGTGACATCATGCTCAGTATATAAACTGGGGGGTGTTGGCCAGGGGGCGGTGACCACTGTTCAGGAACTGGCTGGGCATCGTTTGGCGGGTGGTGGGCAATTGCATTGTGCATCACTTATTTTGTATATTCT
>NW_008795128.1:3211975-3212781 GCF_000699145.1 Aptenodytes forsteri
GACTGTGGCTCATAGATAAGGCTCCACTTGGAGCAGGTACATCCCCGAGGGACTGCAGTCTGTGGATAAGTCCAAGCCAGAGCAGGGGCAAGGGGCAGAGTTCATTGCAATGTTAAACCCGATGGTCTGGTCCAAAGGGACCAGGGGTGGAGACTGTAATGGAAATACCTTTAAATTGTTGTAACCCAGGATTTGAGTTGCATGTTATAAGAATTACTATAGCAAGAACCACATGAACCAATGGAGGACAAGCCTTACAAGAAGCAGTGCAAGTGCAGCAGCGACCCGACCTGAGCTGGCTTTGGCGCCCAGTAACTCCACACAACACACCATCTCTCCTGTTCTGAGTGACCACCAGAACAGATGGAACACAAAGTCATGGACTAAATTAACTCAATGGACATTCTGTGGACATTTTGTGGACATTTTACAGGGGTGGCCCATAGACTAAGGGAATGATAGCTGCGTGTTATATCGAAGGATGGGAAGGGGCGGGGAGGATGGTTAATGAGGATGTATTGGATAGTGTAGGACTGTGACTTGTGGATGAGTCCACACCAGAGCAGGTACATCTTGAAGCGACTGTGGCCGTGGCTATGTCTGTGCTACAGCAGCTGTACCTCTGAAGGAATTGTGGCCCAAGGACAAGTCCACTCTGGAGAAGGTACAGCTCAAAGCATCTGTGATGTGGATAAGTCCATGCTGCAGCAGGTACACCCTGAAGCATCAGTGGCTGTGCATGAGGTTATGCTGGAGTACCTTAAAGCGTGTGGCCATGGATAAGCCCACGACAGAGCAGGGACACC
>NW_008795128.1:3213516-3232563 GCF_000699145.1 Aptenodytes forsteri
GGTTTTGGCTGAGATAGAGTTAATTTTCTTCATGGTAGCTAGTATGGGGCTATCGTTTGGATTTGTCCTGAAAACAGTCTTGATAATACAGAGATGTTTTCGTTATTGCTGAGCAGCGCTTACACAGAGTCAAGGCCTTTTCTGCTTCTCACACCACCCCACCAGCGAGTAGGCTGAGGGTGCACAAGAAGTTGGGAGGGGACTCAGCTGGGACAGCTGACCCCAACTGACCAAAGGGATATTCCACACCATATGACATCATGCTCAGCATATAAAGCTGGGGGAAGAAGGAGGAAGTGGGGGGACATTCGGAGTTATGCATTTGTCTTCCCAAGTAACCATTACGTATGACGGAGCCCTGCTTTCCTGGACATGGCTGAACACCCGCCTGCTGATGGGAAGTAGTGAATGAATTCCTTGTTTTGCTTTGCTTGCGCACGCAGCATTTGCTTTACCTGTTAAACTGTCTTTATCTCAACCCACGAGTTTTTTCACTTTTACTCTTCTGATTCTCTCTCCCATCCCACCAGGGGGAGAGTGAGAGCGCAGCTGTGTGGTGCTTAGTTGCTGGCTGGGGTTAAACCATGACAACAAAACATCTTTAAATCCATTTATCTTCTGCATCACTAATATACATCTGTGCCTCTTTATAGCCCCCAAGTAAGGTTTTTACAAAGCATCATACTGGCAAAAGAAAAACTACAGCAACTTCTCACCTAAGGCTTTCCAAATGCACTGTAAAAAGGAAGTGGTGCCTGAAGTCATTTAAAGTCATCAGAAGTGCACCACAAAAGTGTACTCAGTTCCTAAAGGAATATTTTTATTTCAGGCAATTTTCAAATAGATGTGACTGTTCCAACATGCACTATTGCGAAGGTACATATTTAAAAAAAAGCATCCCAAAATAACCTCACCAAAAATCCTTACAAAAATATGAACTATTCTTTACTAATATCGGTAATAAATTAAAAACATTAAAAAACATAATAATAATAATAATAAATATAATAATAGATCAGAAGAACATGATGTAGTTTGTGAAATCAAACATACAGATGGGGGGGGGGGGAACAACCCACAAACAAACAGACCTCTTACTGCCCTAAAACCTTAATTCTACTCCTCACGCATCCTGTGTGAAAAGAAGCAACCGGGGAAAAATTACAAGATCAAATATGATTTACGTATCATACAGCAAAAAAGGGCTAAGCAAGATTTTATAAAGCTTTGTCACAGATATGACATTTCTCAACTTTTGAATGGTTGATTTTACACGCACATAAGGTGTGTTTCATAAGGCATGTTTTTGGTCTTTGTTGTTGTTGTTGTCTTTGGGGATGAGGAGCTGCTACATAAATTAGCAGCAAAAGAGCATTATAATCTCGGAGTGGAAAGATCACTTCTTCTTGTTGTATGCTGGCCTTCATGGATGGCTGGAAGAAACTAAGCACAACCCGGCTCCTATTTTCAACCATCCCAGAGGACTGACACTTTTATCAGGTGAGAAGGAAGTCAGAGAAGTCACAAGAATCCGTTATAATGGGAAATGCTAGGCAACTGAAATGTATTCTATTGAAATGTATTTTACCATGTAACTAAGGGCCCGATGTAATTGAAGATGAAATACCAGTTTTCTCTAACTTCAAAATGGAAATCATTACAACTTATACTTTTATTAAACTACTGAATTCTTGTAACCATCCCCGCTTTCTGTCGCTTCCTCCCTGCCCTAACTAGCTATTATTAATGGCACAGCTAGATATTATAGTAATTTTCTGCCATTCACAAAGCTTCTTTGCCCACTAAGATAAATTCTGTTAACTTGGAGCTTTTTACCATCCAAAAGTTTAATCTAATTATGTCAAAATACTTTAACTAGCATAGTTAATCAGATGCCTGTTTATTGTTACAATTTTCCAGGTAAGCACTCTCGTCTTGTTTAGGCTCCTCCCAAAGTAACCTTAAGTTAGAGTTATTATTGAAACATGCTTAAATTCATGCATTAGCTTAACCCTGTTGCGTGCCATTCTATATCTTCACCACAAAAAGTGTGCTTCTTTTCTGTTGGAATAAAAAAAACCAAACATCTCTAGTTCTCTAGATATAAAATCTTAGTGGAGAAGGGCAGCAAAACCAAGTTTTTACCTCAGTGTAACAAAATCCAACTTGGCAACCTTTACAAGCTACACTGATGTAAAGACTGTCATCTTAACCACTCAGATTTCACAGCCAGTATCAATAATTAGAGTTTTCAGTACAAAAACAAAACTTCTAGCAATTAAATCATATGCAAATAATAGTTCCAGCCTTTCTGCCTTTGATCAGTAAAGCCCAAAACAAATTATGTCTTCACTTTAAGATGTTAACTGGAGCAAAAGTAATCTTTTCTGTCTAATTCTAATTCAATTTCTGAAGTTAAGAGGTGTTTTGTTTCTTTAACATATGTTCATAGCAACAGTGATCTCTTCCAGGACACAGATACTGAATCCATGGACTGTTGGCTACTGCCTCATTTTAAATAGCCATATTGCTACAAAACTGTAAATGTGACTATTTTAAAGCTAACAGTTATTTTTAACACCACTTGTTCTATCTGGCAAACAAAGAAATGAAATACTGAAATTCTATATGACATTTATGATTTAATACTTTAGTGATGCAAGTTGACCAGGATATTTCTCAAACCTATTTGTGAAGTTTCTACAAAAACAGTATCACACGTTTTGCTCAATAAAAATAATGAAAAGGCTCTACATTGTGATACAACACTTCCCTCAAATCTAGTACTTCATCAATGTCAGATCACTTCCAGCAAAAAACTATGCCTGAATATCTTCCAGTCCCAAGCTGGCTCATTTCTGGCCAGCACTGACTACTGAACCTGGGGATGCATTGCTGTTCAAATTGGTACTTAAAGTCATTTTAGGCTTTCTGATGCAAGAGTTTCAGATTCTCCTGTGGTTACATACAACCACTTTGAAGAAAGGTCTCCAAAATATTTTTCAGCAACTTATTCATGCAAAAGAAGATCAACAGAGTCCAGTTAAGACAGTTTTGCATCACCTAATCTAATTCTAGAAACTTGCAGCAATTAACTGAAGCATTGAGAAGGAATGTTGGAATGTTCTATTCTAACATGTTTAGATCAGAACTAAACTAATGTTTTTATTTCTATAAATCATGGAAAACTATCAACAGTATAAGCTACTATTTAAAACTTGGCCACTGCAAATGTCTGAATATAGATAGGTTAGGGAAACAGAGAAAGGTGTTCAGAAAAATCATCACTGCCTAAAATATAGTTTAACCTGTATCTATGCATCTCCTGTATCTACTGCCTCCTTCTTGAGAGGAAAAGAGTACCCTGTCACAAGTAAAATCAAGAACATTTACTCTCTTCTAGTCACTGTGTAATTTGAACTGGTCATGTTTCAATGACTGTGCAATACATCACATTACCATTGATTCAAGTCAGCCAAACATGGGGGGCTGAAAGCATGGAGGGTGGTAATCTTTACATTCAAATATTTCCCCCTCTGAGGCAATAAACCCTAAGGTTGACTATTATTGTCTAATATTAAAGGAATTTAAAGACATTGTATTTATTCAAATATAGGATCTTGCTTAAGTTTCTTCATAGCAGCATACTCTACATTACACCATTTTGTCAACAAAAATATATTAAACTTTTTACCAATGCAGTTGTTATCATATATGAATAAATTGAGTTTAGAAAACTACCGCCAACTCAGCCGTTCATGGCCATATTACTCAAGGTGAAGATTATCTATGCTTAGCGTAGAGGGCACTTGGGTCAGCAGCATTTCTCCACCTCTGTGCAGCACCACATGAACGCCAAGGTACTTCTTCAGGGCTGACATGTCCAAAATTAAGACATTCTTTTTCAGAACACTGAGCCTAAGCTAAGAAGCCTCATCAGCATGCAGCCATATCTACAGTGCATTCCAGAAACCAGGAACAGAGCACCGTGAAAAGAAATTTCAGTAAGGCAGGGAACTCTACCCAGCCTACCAGATCAAATAGCCCTGGCTATGCATGAAAGAGAAAGAATGCACCAGAAGAAACATCAGAACAGGGTTAAGAGGAAAGGTATTCATTTCACTGCTCCAGAGTCCTTATGTGTGATTTCATTCCCTTCCCAATGAAGGGAAGAAACAAACTTACCTAAAGATAAGGTAACAAGAACAGGACTAGAACCATAAAACACCCTAGTAAGGAAAACAAAGAGATTTGTGCAATTCAGTAATTTTTCCTATGATTTATGAAGCAAAATAGTAAGGTAGAAGATCCAAAATGGCATCTGCTCCTAAAGGATGTTAAAAGGCAAGTCCAAAATCAGTTTCTCATTGCCAAGCAAGAACCACCCAAGAGACATGATGAAGACTCTACTGCCAGTGCCCCTTACTCTCCATGTTCTACACAGGTGATCCTGGCCAGACCACTTCTACACACATGTCCTGGTGCTTGTGCATATGTCGTTGTGAAAGAGACAGTAAGTGAATTCAGCTCACTTAGATATTCTAAAAATAAACATCACCCTCCCATTCTGTAAAATCTTGTATTGAGCTTTGCTCTTCTCTAGCTTCCTAAAACATATGAAGCCCCTACACTTGTCCCCATGATCCATCAGGACTTTTAGGTCGTGTGTGGTAATGTCCACATACTTAGGTCCAGTCTGACTCTGGCATCACATCCTGCCTAAGAAGCTCTCCCTTGCAAGTTCTTGGGAAAGGAGACACCAGAAGTCTATGTTAAAAGCTGTCTGTCTGAAAAGGTGAGAGAAAACACTTTAAATTGTAATTGTACCAATCTATAATTTAACAAATAATTTTAAAAAGGGAGATGATCCTACTACTTTACAAGTATTGCTACAAGTTTAGCAGCAAGGCAAGGAAAAAAAAAAAAACTTAGTTAAAAGAATTCATATAATGCAGCAGTCTACTGCAGCTCATCTTCAGCAAGTCCACATCTATCTTCAACAAGCTGTACAAATGTTTTCAGCACTTTTAAAACAAGCTCTTCCAGTTACTGCATGCAGAAGTGTAGAAAAGTCACTAGCTGTTCTAATTGGTTTGAACATCATAATAATTGCACTTGTTTGAAGTAGGCAGTGAGGAGTTAATCACCTACAGAACTCTTATTGTGACAGTAACACTTGGGCACCATTAAATAATAACTGTTAAATAATGGCTATATTAGACCAAAACTAAATGTACGTTATTTGTTTAAAGGTTTTTGCAATCTATTTTCACTTAGTTATAGCACTGATTAAAACACTTCTCTATACTTTTAAATGTTAAACATGATTTTACAAAAAAAAACCCCACAACTCTCAATTTAATTTTTGATATTTCATATAACCATTTTCTGAAAAGTTTTACTTTTAGATCCTACCTGAGAGACTCTGCCATCCGCCTTAAGTCTTCATTTTGTTGCTTTAAACGTTCAAGTTTAGCAAGTATCTTGGATAATTCGCGACTAGAGTGATCTGGATGCTCACTGTCTCGTACCAGGTGTCCACCAATATAAAAGAGTAAAGTTCCCCAAGCAAAGAGGATGAGCATAATCCAACGCCAGGAACCAGTCCATGGCCGCATTTTCAGAAGTTCAATTCTGAAACTCCAGAACTGCTTCTGCTCACAAAATAACAAACATTTTAAGTCCTTAGCCTGTACAAAAGTGGACAATTTCAGTTCCTCTGCTTCACCACATTGTATCAGAGAAAAATTATTCTCAGTGTTTTTCTTACTGCAACTCCTTAGAGAAGATCCTTATAGGGCTGTACATAGAAAGCATTAATATCGCATCATTCTTGGTTTATATTCTGTGAAAAGAATAAAAAAAATCTGAAATTATAATTCTGATATACAACAATATATTGGATTGCAATTAAGCTAAATGTGTCTATCATCATTCCTGAATGTTAATGACAATAATGTTACTACTTTCTGTCAAGGAGAAAAAGAAAAAAAGCTTTTAACTTTCCACAATAAATATGCTGAGCTCAAGAATGAACCACATAAATAATACACAATTAATTCTGGGTTTGCAATGGCCAGAAGAAATGCTTCTTTTTGTAAGAGAAATATTTACCAATTTGTGTGTCATTTCACACATTAAAATAGTTCAAAAATTATTCTGTGGTAAACCTAATAGTCTCCTTTACTATTAACGAAGAGCCTTTATTCAATTACAAATTCATCTTTATTGTCTTCACTTTTATGAACTCTCTTCGCCATTTTTATCATGACTCCCACCCTGTAACAGAAGAGTTATAGCCATTCTAACAATATATTCCACTATTTGCAAGTAGATTGACCTACTAGCAGTAAATTATTCTGTGGTAAACCTAATAGTCTCCTTTACTATTAACGAAGAGCCTTTATTCAATTACAAATTCATCTTTATTGTCTTCACTTTTATGAACTCTCTTCGCCATTTTTATCATGACTCCCACCCTGTAACAGAAGAGTTATAGCCATTCTAACAATATATTCCACTATTTGCAAGTAGATTGACCTACTAGCAGCTGTAATACCAATTAAGCAACTTGCTAGCACGGCAAAGAGTATAAGCACTAATTTTTAAACAAACAATCCATTGTATATCTTACTCTTAAATTTATAGTGGCCTCTGAAATGTCTATCTAAAATTAAACCCAAAATTTTATTTCTTGCTTAAAATAGCAAGACAACACTTCTCTCTTTACCCTTCCACTGTATGTGCTAAAACAGGTAAGAAGAAACACTGAACATTTAAGAGGTAGAACAGAGGGGGGTTTCAAGTAGAACCTATGTGGCACTGTTAAACTCACACATTTGAAAATCAGGCATGAGTATAGAAAGCTAATTTTTTAGAAATATTTTTCTTCTGCTTTAAAACTATCAAACCCATTTTGACAAGTGTTACTATTAAAACTACAAAAATGCAAAAAAAGCTCTAAAGGTAATACCTTCTCTCATCTAAAAACACTGCATCATTTAAAAAAATGCACCTCAACTCATTTTCTACTTGGCAAAACATGATTCAATGACTGTAAGAATCTTCTCATTCTATCTACAACAGAATTTAAATTTAAGATTAACTGATCAGCACATCCACAATCTTCTAAAGTGCTTCTCACCTCTTTTCCTCTTTCTCTGCAATGTAACATTTCTATCTTTTGCAAAAGGCATATATATGCCATTTATACTCAATTTCCAAAATAATCTATATTTCCAATTCTCAAATTTGTAAATCTACCATATTTCCTCTGAGATGCTACCCACACCCACATTCTCCCAAATTATTCTTCTCTGTTTAATCCTTCTTTCACCTTTAACTTATTTTTCATTTCATTTAGTTTTTTTATTCTGTTCCAACTCATTTCAAGTTTAGAGAAAAGGCTTCCCAACTTGCAATAACTTCCAAACTCACCCAGTCACAAAGATATGCCTGGAGCACGCACTTCCAGCTACTAAAATGCTAACATAGTATTAGAAAATGCTGAAAAATTTTCTCTACTTATTTTGCAGGAGGGTTTTTGTTTGTATATTCTTGAAAGAGGCAAAAAAATTCCACTTAAGACTAGTAAGATGGTACACAAGATAAACTATTTGAAAATTGACTATTACTAATGAAATGGAAAACTTATGTAGTACCTCTCTCAGGCTTTTCCATCTAATGTACCTGTGACAAGGTGAGTTATAAGTGGATCAGTTTTCTTTGAAAGTAATGTCAGAATCCCACATGTCATTTTCTACAGATCTCTAAGAAAGCTTTATATAGCTTTTGCTTTAGCTTGGCAAAAGCGTGGGACTGTCTTCAGGAAGATAGTGGTTTCTTCAACAATCTTTACAGATCACAGCATAAGGAAAAAGAACCCACATTATATGAAACAGAATAGGCCATGCCCAACCCACAGAGGATCGTTTCTATAAGCGAAGCAAGCCTAGTTACCTGCAGGAATGATTACTATAAAACCCTGACGGACTGAAGTTTAAGGTTTAAGTGGGAAAGTGTATTCTTACATCTAACCTACCAATCACCCAGAAAATGGTTGACTCTGGCTGCAACATGCGAAGTGAAATCACAAAGTCTGTGAAGGCAGGGGAAAGAAAAAATAATAGGAGACTTCAAATAATTCCTCTACTGATTGGGTAAATAGTATGCTGGGAATTGTGATGAGAATGAACAGATGCTATGGACATTATAAAATTACCACTTAAGAGAAAAGCTACTATGAAAAACTCTTGACTTAATCACAAGCAGTTTGCAGATCTTAGATCAAAAAGTTTCTCCGGAGGACCATTTTATAACAGTCTGCATAATATACTCAGATATGATCTCCTTCTAGGAGCAACAAAGAAAAAAATTCACTACAGCTGTGATGAATTTCAAGAAGAGGAACTATTTTAAAAGAGAAATGGACTCCATGCCACCTGGAAAGATATCATGGTCTTAATTAAAACATCAGGTAAAGATGGCTATTATAATTAGCAAAGAAAGTATCGTTTTAAAAAGTCACAATCATAATCAAATTATTAGATAGATAAAACTCTAAATTCTGGTACGTTAAAGACATAAAAATTAATACTAAACCTTTTATCCGAAGACAGCTTACTAGAGACTTTAAGGTCAACAAATGAGCAGAGTATATAAGAATTTTTTAGAGTACTTTGCAAGGAAAATACGTACAAGTCGTCAGGAACAGATGATATTCTTCCAACAGTTCTAAAGAAGTTCAAGAACGCAATAGTTTAATTATTAACAGTAGTATGTAACCTCTCACTTATAATCATCTTGTAGCAAAGGAATGGAAAATGAAAACAGTAAACTGAATTCTTTGCAAGGGCTACAGCAGGGATCCCTGCAACTATAGGCCAGAAAAAAAATGACATTCATGTCAGGCAAACTGGCAGAAATAGTAATGGGATTAAATAGAACTGCAGACATAAGAATGAATGTAATCAAAGTGTACTAACATAGCTTTTGGAAAGAGAAATTGTGCCTCATACATTTATAAAAGTCCTCCTGAAGATGTAAACAAACACCCAGGCAAGAGAGAACCAGTTCTAATTGTTACGGAGTTGATCTAGTCAATATGGATTTCCAAATGGCATTCAACAAGGTCCTCAAAATGTTTCAGAGAAACTAAGCTGCATGGAAGAAGAAAGTTCATCATATGAGTCACCACCCTGCTAAAAGAGAAGAAACTTACAGTAAGACTAGGCAATCAGTTTCTAAGTGGAATGAATGATCAGGGACCTCACTAGAACTCATGGTAGAGTTCATACAGTTTAATATATTCGTAAGTGATTTGGAAAACAAGATGGAAAGTGAGGTAACAAAGTCTGCACATATTATACAAAAGTTGACCGCGATGAAGAACATCAAGACTCTGTCTAATGAAGAAATAAAATGAAAGATGAAAAATCAGTTTATATCAGTGTGTAGAGTTATAGATGACCTTTGAATCACTATCCCTCAGGAATGGACTTCAGCTGTAATAGGTGATTCTGTAAAATATCAGCTCAGCATTGGCCAAAAAGCAACCAAGTCCTCACAGGTTTAAAAACAAACAAACAAAAAAAAATCCCCACAAACCCAAGAACCTCCCCCCCTAAAAAAACCCAACAGAAATAATTATCATTATGTCACTGCATAAAAACATTGGGTCAGGACTTTGATTACCTCATATCATTCTGATTCAACCTACTCAAAAAGACATGGTAGAAATAGAAATTATACCGAAAAGGGTTACAAAAATTAGCAGAGAGAGAGAATGGCCTTCAGTAACAAATAGTGGCTGAACAGATTAGTAGAAAGGACAACTCAGGAATTAACATGGCAAACCTATAAAAATCATTAATGGTATAAGAAAGTAAACAAGATATAATTGTTTGTCGTTGCTTCTGGCACAAGGGCATAATGAGTAAAACTTTCTGGTTGAACAGATTCAAAAGAAAAAGAAGGTATTTCTCAGGATGCACAATTCCAGCATGAAACTCATTTTGATCAAACACTGTAGGTATTAAAAGTTTACATTTCAAAGGCCATTAGACCATCAAAGGCTACTCACAAAGATTCACCCAATACTCTCCGAATCCCAAGCCACATATTATTGGAAACCAGAGAATATACCGAGGCAGTATCACCATGGTATCCTGGTTCTTGCAGTTTTCCCTGGACATCCACTGCTAGCCAGTCTGAGAGATACATCAGGCTAGATAAGTTGTATATCTCAAGCAATTAATGGTGTACAGTAATTATTTTCAAGTACATTGTTCCTGTAGCACCTTCACATTGCTTTTACACAAGTGATTTTAAAGTACCGACACTTTGAATTTAGCTTTCTTTAATAGTAAACCTGTTTTTTCTTCCTGAAAATAAATAAAATTATGTCTAAAACAATTAATGGACTTAATATTTTAAACAACAGAGTTCTGAAACTACTCTTAAACATTTTATAGAACATGCAAAAATAGCATGTTTTATCTGATTTCTATGAATCTCTGATGATGTCATTGGTCTTTTTATAAGTTAGATCACAGTACAGTTAAATATAAAATAAAGATGCCAAACTATCTGAACAAATAGGAAGAACATTCTGAACTAACATTAAACAGTCAGCCTGTATCTCAAAAAGTGGTATATCTAATTATACATGAGTTCTAACTACTCTTAACTATTGGCTTTGTACTGTATTTTGCCTTTTATTTTAAATAAAAGACTAGTAGAAATAAAAGAACAAATAGGGAAACAAAAAGGAAAACTGATCAGGTTTTTAAAACTGTTCAACTTCTACAGCTTGTATCAGGTTTCTGAAAGACCTCCACATGCAGACATATATCATAGATATCTGCCTGACAGGAAGTCAAGATGTAATGTCAATATTTATCCCTCTTTAATTTTATATAGCTGTTTATGAGTTTCCATACTGTAAACAAAGCTCAGGACTGCCAAGACTGAAAGTATGAGCCTGAAGTTCGAGAAAACTCAGCTGCAGCCCACAAACCCAGTAATTCAAACCTGAGATGAATCATAACATACATGGTCATTAACATCGTCTGATACTGAATATCAAAATAAGAGCCCACCAAACTTAGAAGGTGTGGGAAATCAGTACCAATAAATATATTTTATTAAGCAGGAAACAGGAAAATATCTAAATAACAATTATTAGTGTTATTATTAAATTATGTTATATAGTAAAGATCCTTTATCTAAGAGTACTGTTACATTTCTTTTACCCAGAGGAAGCCATGTATTTTAATTTACTAGTTATCCCCTGAGATTTACCATGATTTCTTGTCTTACATTCGATTGGATTTTCCCATACTTTGCATTTCCCAGTGCATAAGCATGTCAAAACACCATATATTGACAATTAGCTAATTTGCATTTTCTTCCCTGCAATTTTAGATTAGTTCCTGTCTCCCTTCTAGGGGATCACGAGAATGGTTGACTACATTCTTATAACATCACCTTTTAAACTAATGCAATAAGATATCTCTTTTATCTCTTTGAAAGGGTTTACCCTGGGTGTTTGGGGTGAAAAAGCATGTATTCCTCTATTCTCCCCAACAGCTCTTGGAATTATCTCTACAGCAATCTTTCAAGCTAATTTTCTTTTTAAATTTCATCACTATACCCAGTTAAAAGGGTTTCAATCTGATCTCTCAGGGAAATCATCTCCCATTCATAAGAACCCAGCTACCATCCACAAAAATCCCTGTCACATCACTGATGTAGGTGCTAGGCATGGACTGAAAAACGAAGCTCAGTAGAAGCAGCAGCATACAACAGTATAGTGGCAAAAGAAGCTTTAATGCCAGTATCAGCATGGGGCTGGAGATGTCACAGTGAAATTGGTAACTTTTAGGGATTCTGGAATGTAAAGACACAGCTTTTAGCTGCCATGAAATAAAGCAGTTTGGACTTACATAAATGATGGAAAATCTTCCACATATGAATGCAAAGGGTCTCGTGGTTCCATAGGAGACTGAAGATGAAGAGACTACAGACAAGCTATGAAATCTTCTCAAAATAGTGAGAAACAAATAGATATTGGTGGTAATTAACATCAAGGCTTTTTGTGTTTAAATGTAAAAGTTTTCTGTCACTCCTTAGAAATTGATTTGTTATTTCAAACTCCTGTTTCAGCTAGTAAAGAAAGCAAACCAGTATCAGGAAAAAGTTTTGTAGAATAAGAACAAAGTAATGTTAAAAGCAAATGCTAAATTGAAAGCAAAGTATCACCTACAGTAAGCTATTTTTCAGGTTTAATTTAATCCTGTAGCTCTATTATAAGAAGTCAATGCAAAATATGCAGTATTATTTAATGAAGAAAAAAAGTTCTGATAAGTACTTACTATTATAAATCATTAGGAATACAGAGTCTTTAATGCACCAGTTGAATGGAAAATAATATTGTGAGAAAGGAAGTCAAATTAAAATTTATTTACTGCTAAATGCATAGCACAGAAAATGTGGTTAGTGTCACAAATTTATTTAGACTCCATTAAAGAGACGACAGAATATTTACATAAAAATAAAGGTCTGCTTCAATGCCTTCATCAGGAAATCAAATTGTGCATACTACACATGTAAGCCACAATCGATCGGAAGCATATAAAAATGTTTTGTTGTCCAATTAACAGGGAAGGTTTGGTTAAAAACCATTGCTTCAATGCAATGCAATGTTTACAAAATGACTAAAGGAAATAGTAAAGAGAACACTAACTTATTTAAAATTATAATTAAAAAAGAGACTGAAGTGTAGCTCCAACATCATCAGGAGAAATAATGTGCATCCATGTCAAAGTTATTTTGCTATAGCAAAAATGATTAATCAATGAAAAAATAAATATATACTATATTTCCTCATCTTGCCCCCATAATGCCTGCTGGTTATTTTAAAGCCTTAAAAGGTACTTACAAATCAGAAACTTGAATAGCCCAATACCATAATTTCAAATGAAAGGACATCTTCCATGACTTAAATAAGGTCCTTATTAACTTACTATTCCCAACATGCTTTCAGTAACAAATCCAGTGATGGAGTGGAGATTTTCTCCTTGTGTATTCTTCCTTGCTATTCAGAATTATGGCCCCAGAATAGCATTATACTTTTTCTTGGCAATGTACAGTTTCAAGTTATTTTCGGTTCAGTTCAAAGCAAGCTAAGCAAGTCTACTTTTGGCTCAACCACCTACTGATCTAGATTCACTCAAAAAAAAGTGTACCTTATGTAAGTTGAAAAGAAAAAAAATTACTCATGAAGCAAAATTCATACATCGCTATAGCTACTATGTATGGCATTATATTTAATGGCATGTACATTATCTACAATTCTTTTTTTCACAGTATGAAACATGAAATTCACTCCACTGTTAAGGGCTATCACATTGACTTAAAGTCAAAAAACATGAAACACTCAAAAAGCATGTTACACTGTACATGCAACTTAGAGTGAACTTTCACATCATTGGTAGTTTCTTTTAAAAGTAAAGTAAACTTAAGTAAGTTAAGTTAGTATTTTTAAGATTTCACTAACAAAAATTATCTTCTTAGGAAAGCATGCTACCCTAAGTAATGCTAACCTGCTCTGCTATAATAAAAATAAAATTAAAAAAAAAAACAAACCACAAAAAACCCCCCAACTTTCTGATTCCAGTTCCTATGTAACAATGATGTGATGGCACAGCCTCTGACAAAGGATTAGAGCCTAAAGAAATAATCCTTTTAGGATATTAAAATAAAACTAAGGATCAAAGGACAAAAATAACAAATGACTCTGTAGTGTTTGATACAAATAAGCAAACATTGCAAGTATTCATGGTGTATGCAATGCATTCTTTACGAAGGCTTATATATTATTTGATTAATGAAACACCATCTTCATAATCTGAACTAGGTTATATGGGCAAGATTTCTTCAGTCAAATCCTATGTCCTAGTATTTCAGGTAACCATGCCATAGAAACCTTTTTAAGTTCCACCTAAAAAAAAAAAAAAGGATTTCCTTTACCCATTATTGGAATGCTGTTTAAAAACTCGCTCTTCCAATGCTTAAAAGCCTTCTTTAATTTCCAAACTAAATTTGTATTTTGCTAATTTATACTTGTGTTTTCTTGCACTAGTATAAACTCAGTTTAGAGAGCTCGGTTACTGCCCTATTCTGTAGAGAGTGGTCTATCTACAGAAAGCAGCCATATGCCTTCTGAGACTTATATGTTAGTCTGAGTCTTATATGCTAGTTTACAAGCACTTCATTGCAAGAGGCTTACAAATTCTCCACAACCTGTACCAGCGCCCATTCCGATTAAGTCTCTTCAGAACATCAGGAATCAGAATTGTATACATAACACATAAGATGTTGCCGGTGTCTTGTATGAAACGAATACTTGCTTTTCTCTCTTGGACCTGCTTTCTGTGATTTATCCTAGGACTGGATTTGTCTTTTTCATGGCCACATTACTCTGGCAGTCAGCAACCATTTTGCAAGGACATAATACCTTCAAACTTTTTGGCACCTGTATCTCTTCAAATTGACAAGCTCTCATCTTATATACAGAAATTCTTATTTTTAATCCTTTTAACTTTGTGTTATTATATTTTATCCCATTCTACCACTCCAGTATCCCAAGTAAAAAATTCTTCTTGCACATTTTTCTGACCCCCATCATAACACTCCTCTACTTTGTGACCTAAATTTCATTATAATCTATTATCTTCTTGTGACGTCGTCACTACTGAAAATCCCCAAGATGAATAACAGATGTAATCTAGTGCACTAATAGTGTCTCTCCTCCAGTCTAATATTCTTCCTTTTGAAAATCCCCAGATGAATAACAGATGTAATCTAGTGCACTAATAGTGTCTCTCCTCCAGTCTAATATTCTTCCGTGTAGCACAAGTCACTGTCACTTCATACCTTCAGCTACTTTTTTTTCCAATGAATGATTGTACTTTTCATCCACATTTCCTCTAACTCAATATATAATTTTCTATGTGCCAAGAAAATGCTGAAAGGAAGTCCAGATACACAGTTTCTCCCAAACTACATTTAATTAGGAAATTTACTTTCCCTCACTGAAATAGTTAATAAGTAAACCTAGAATAATCCAGATCAAATAATCTTTGGCGAACCTGTGTTGCATTTATCTCATTTTCCATTTTCATCTAGCTGTACTTTGTTAATTGTCATTTCTTTCAAAATTTGTCCCCATGCTTTGCATACTACTGTGATCAAGCCAGGGCTGGTAATTATTTCTAATTCTAGCACTCATCTATACTAATCCCAAGAGACTTTATCCAATTTAGTTCCAAACTTTTTAGACTATTGACTGGAAACAATTTCGAAAGCATTTCATTCATCCATAACTTTTTAATTAACTTTATTAATATACAAATTATATATATTATTTTCTTCAACCAGAAAACAGAAACCCATTCACAGAACATGTATTAATGTTTGTATTCTAAAAGTATCCAAAATGAAGTTTCTTTAGTTTTCTATTCAAGTTCACTGTTTCAGTTATATAATTTTATTTTTCTATCCATAAAAACTATCCATTCCCTGCTTTTTCTGGAACAAGGACGTAAATTCTGTAGTATTCCATATGTATACTTAATTATTGTGCAAATTTACTTCTTTTTTCTTCCTAATTTCTGTTCACATGTATCACAGGACATAAGTAAACATAATCATGAGACTTGCTTACTATTTACTCCTAACATCTTTACTTTACTTTACTCCTAACACCTTCATCATTACTACTGTTTCTGTAAAAGCCTAATTTTATAACTGTACGGCTTGCTCTGAGCAATTTGGGTGATTTTCTCTTCATATACTCCCTTATAATTTTACATAAATAAATATGATCTGCTCATCTGATACAATCAGCAGATTATTCTCTAATTAAACATTTTCTTAATGGAATTCACCACCTTTTTCAATTTCATTGCAAGTGCAGATTTATTCAACACTGAAGCTTTCAAATACTATAATTTTGGATCTTCACCACAGAAAACTCCCTGGCAGGAAGAGATGGTACTGAGGGACTTCCTTAACTATGTGAAAGCTGCAGGCCCACTCATTTCATTTGGTTAGAAAACAAAATCATAACCAACAAGAACAAACTTAGGAGAAAGACACAACATGATTTATCCTTCCTGAAATTCGGTTAGAGAGATTCTGCCACTGAGTTTTGAAGCTTGATGACTTTGCAGACTTACAGAGCTTACGAAGAAGGTAAATTACCAGGAGTTGAGGAATTAAAGCTAGAGTCAAAACACAAGATTATCAACTTGAGAAGACTCATCTTAAGATTCATTTAGAAGGATTAACAGAATACATACTATAATACAGACAAGAAATTCAAAGCAGAGGAAAAACGAACCTTAAAGGATCCTGGTATTATTTCTGAGGTTCTAGTGTTTATTCTAAAATGCTCAGCTGACCAACACAGAGACTTTTTTTCAATTTAACTGCATAAAATTTTATAGCTGAAAACAACTTTGAAGAGTTTTGAAATGAAAACACCTTCAGAAAGGAAGGCAGAGGAAGAAATAGGCAAATATTCAGAATGTCCAGTAAGCAATCTTGTTGTGCCAAATTTCTTCTTCTTTTAGAAAGTCAATACTTACAGTTTGTTTGCAGCTTAAAACAAAGGTAGTTGCTCTGTATAACTAATTTTATCCTAGAGTCATAGGTAGTGATTACTGATGCAATGAAAATAAAGTCAACAACAAAAGATAAACATATGTAGATTATAAACTGAGCTGATTGACAGCTCCAGAGTTGCTGTACTTGCAAGCCAAGTAGCAGCAATAAATTCCCTAAAATGACTGATGATCAGTGAAGACATGACAGAAGTCACCAAACCGAGGTTGCTACTGCTTTTTTGAAGTTCTTAAGAAGGTGTATAGCAGACAAACTGAAGCTGAGAGAAAAGATGAACATATGTAGATTATAAACTGAGCTGATTGACAGCTCCAGAGTTGCTGTACTTGCAAGCCAAGTAGCAGCAATAAATTCCCTAAAATGA
This sequence comes from Aptenodytes forsteri, assembly GCF_000699145.1. Taxonomy (NCBI): domain Eukaryota; kingdom Metazoa; phylum Chordata; class Aves; order Sphenisciformes; family Spheniscidae; genus Aptenodytes; species Aptenodytes forsteri. Next base: position 3,230,570 of record NW_008795128.1, read on the forward strand.
CTGATGATCAGTGAAGACATGACAGAAGTCACCAAACCGAGGTTGCTACTGCTTTTTTGAAGTTCTTAAGAAGGTGTATAGCAGACAAACTGAAGCTGAGAGAACAGTAAGTGTAATTTCCCATCTTCCTTACAAGTCTAATTTCAATCAGAATACTGTAAGAAAGTAACTAAGGAATGTATGCACTTCTTTTCTTTCCTATAAGCCTCCTCCTCCATCAGTGACCTCTAACTACTACAAACACCTGAGTTGTCATCCAGAATAATAATCTTGGTACCATTACTGAACAAGGTCTTAATGCTTTCACCCCAACAGAATTTCTAATATTACTTTTTACTTTATTATATTCCTTTACATTATCTCCTTGCTGTTTAAAACACCAAACATTATCTAGGTCTTCATCCAACTGCATCCAAATTAATGTATTTTTCCCTTTGGTACTGATATCTGTCCATATTTCTCTCATTTACACTCAACAGAAACCAATAAATATATACTCCTGGTTTTATACCATATCTTTATAACCTCAGCTCTTTGAACACCTCTGTAGGCTCCCTATGAGGTTCTAGCTCCCCATGCCACCAGCAAGATCATTTTGTGATATTTAAGGTTCTTCACTAAACTACTCATTATCTAGTTTCTTTAAGAATTTACTAGCATTGACAGGGACATATTCTTTAATATTTCTTCTGTCCTGCACCAACCACAAGTACTTTCTTCTAAAAATACCTATGAGATTTTCTTGAGCTGACACCAAACTGCCTAAGTCTTTCTACCTACTTATCTTATTCGCTTTCAAAGTTCTGTCATAGCAAGTAGAAATCAAAGTTTCAAGGACCATGACTAAATATTACTGTGTTAAAAATGCTTTACTATCTCCTCATTCTCTTCTGTGTACCCCTTTGGTTGCCCTTCCTTAAGACATGAACTCGCTTTTTAGTTTAGTATTTATATAGCATCTTGTGTAGTGACCTCAATTACTGACATAGTCCATCAGCCCATCACTGTTAATGTAAGTTTAAAACAAAACGTAAGTTTAAAACAAAAAAATCCTAAAACCTTTCTGGAATTTTATCTACCACAGGTCTAAATATCCTCCATAAAGAAAAAGCTTCTGAAGTTTCACATCATTCAATCAGGAGGTGTTACTGCAAACGTTTCCTCCAAAAAAAAAGCTGTTCATAGCAAATACAAATATTTGATTCAAAGTATTTTATAAAGTAAAAAAGTAAAAGAGAGAGAAGATTGATCCAGAATGATATCTAGAAAAATAAGACTACAAGACAATTGTTAGCTATTTGTTTTTCGTGGTCAAATAAATAGTTTACTATTAAAAGTTCCCATGATAGCTTATTTTATACAACATGTCACATTTGATTAAATTCTTTGTTTTTAGTACATCACATGGTCATACTGGAGCAAGTGTAGCAAAGGGTGACAAAGATGATTACGGGATTGGAAAATGTCCCATGCGAGGAGCGGCTGAGAGAACTGGGATTGTTCAGCCAGGAGAAGAGAAAGCTCAGGCAGGATATATATCCTATATATCCTATATCAATATTATTATATATCAATATATAAAAGTACCTGATGGGTGGAAGTAAAGAAGACAGAGCAAGACTCTTGTCAGTGGTGCCCAGTGACAGTTCAAGAGGCAATTAATAGAGACGACAGAGTACTGAAGGAGCTAGCGGATGTTATGGCAGGACCCCTCTCGATCATCTACCAAAGGTCTTGGGAGTCTGGGGAGGTCCCTGCTGACTGGAAGCTAGCCAATGTTATTCCAATTTACAAGAAGGGCATGAGGGAAGACCCAGGGAACTACAGACCTATTAGTCTAACCTCAGTTCCTGGAAAAATTACAGAAAAGATTATACTGGGTACTACTGAAAGGCATTTAAAGAATAATGCAATCGTCAGGCACAGTCAACAGAAGTTCACAAAAGGAAAGTCCTGTTTAACGAATTTGATATCCTTCTATGATAAGGTCACCC
>NW_008795128.1:3233416-3276775 GCF_000699145.1 Aptenodytes forsteri
GTGATGGGACGTGTGGGTATGGTTCAAAGCTGCGCCAGGGGAGGTTTAGACTGGACATTAGGAAGTATTTCTTTACCGAGAGGGTGGTCAAACGCTGGAACAGGTTTCCTAGAGAAGTGGTCGATGCCCCAAGCCTGTCAGTGTTTAAAAGGCATTTGGACCAATGCCCTTAACAACATGCTTTAACTTGGTCAGCCCTGAAGTGGTCAGTCAGATGATCATTGTAGGTCCCTTCCAACTGAAATAGTCTATTCTATTCAATGGGCACAAACTGAAACACAAAATTCCATTTAAGCCTAAGAATATACTTTTTACTGTGAGGGTGGTCAAACACTGGAACAGGCTGGGCAGGTTAGTGAAGTCTCCATCCCTGGAGACTGGACACAGACCTGAGCAACCTGCTCCAGTTGACCCTACTTTAAGCAGCGGGGTTGGACTAGAAGATCTCCAGAGATACTCTCCAAAGTCAGCTATTCTGTGATTCTGTGAAATAACAGAACTCCTCAGGAATTTAATTTAATCAGCATTTTTTACAGCTTATGGTGCGAAAAAAAATAATTTCTAAAATGAATAACATGTAAATGTACAATGTATACTATCCTTCACATAAATAGCAATAAATTTTTAAATATCGTTAACATACTAACTTCATAACAGACCTGAAGAACAGCTTACCCTCTCCACAACAGCAGGAAATGAACACAACTGCATCATGGGCTTGGAGGTTAACAAGTAATTCCACTAGTCCAGCAGCCAGTGAAATTAATAACTGTTTAAAAGAAAAAAGAAGGTCCCTTTAGTTTCACATTCAAACAAAAGTGTTTCACGTTCTATAAGAACATCTTCCTTTTGATTTGCCCTTGTATCATAACGTTGAGAAAGAACCTAATTCCTCATCGTAAAGTATCACATTTTCTACTTTTTATTTAACTAATTCTGGATTTTCCATAAAGATCAATTACTTACTTAATCAGAATATTTTTAACTACTATCTTTCATTATACCTAGATTAGATACAATGTGATCTAGCAATCAAAGAATTAAATCAAAGAATATTTTAGGGTCTGTATTGATTTAGTGAGTAACTTGTACAAGCCAGTCTCACCAGGTCCCAGTTTCCCCTGTTAGTATTTGCCAACACCAAATAAGGTTTGAAGTTGAATTCATTAATATTTACAGATACTATCAAATTTGCTGCTGAAAGATGTTATAAATTTTGAATGCAAGATACACATCTGCATAATCAATTAAAGTAATTCAGCCATTTAGCAGTTTTGTCAAATAATTGTTTCCCCATTTCTAAGCATTACTCCCTGTTCAAAATACCAGTCAAAACTTTGAAATTGGCGGGGGGAAGGATGGAATATTTATTTTTAACCCTATATTTTATAAAATGAATACAAGAGTATTCACATATATTTCATGCACATTATGGTTTATAAAAAGTATAAATATGTTGAGGAAACCTTGCAAAGAAAATTAATTTTCTTTTAATCAAAATATTAAAAGTCACTGAAATTATCACTTAATGCAACTGGAGGAATCACAAATCCGGAGATATGGAGAAAACAAAATACAAATAAATTGAATGGCCCTTTAAAAGAATTCCATAGCAGAAGAATACAACTCCCAAAATTTCAAGAAAATTCCTGCTATCTTGCAAAAAACATAAGCTCTCTTCATAACTTAACCTAAAAACATAATTCAGCTCTCATAACAAAATTATTCTTTGTTCATTTCAGTATTTATTAGAATCATGGAATCATATTAGAGACAACATACATATTGTTCCAAGCCCTGCCTTTTGTGAATTCTAGTAATACCTTTAGATGTATATAGCTTCATACCTTTTAGAAGTGCCCTCCATTCTTTTTGACAGACAGTATTAGGGGGGGCAGGAAGCATTCTGCTTGCATCATTTTAATGCTTCTTTAAGATGACTGGGTCAGGTAGGGCCTCCCAGAGAAAGAGAGACAATCTGCATTCCTTGGAGATATCCTGACTATGCTCAGGTCCAGGAGGTTCAAGAAACTGTAGAGTATGGCAGTCGAGAAAATTCCAGTACAGGAGCTTGTAGCCCAAGCAAAGAAATTGCAGTAAGGAGCAGGGACCAGGCTACCTGACCTTACACACGATAGGAAAAAACTTCCAGCTGATCAGAGGGCACTGTGCAGTTCACAGCTTAAAGTCACTGAATTAACTATAACCAAGTGGAAGCAACAGTATACTCACAATGACAATGTGGGCAGGGAAAATGCCCATATTTAAAAAAAAAATTTTACTTTTCTTCTGTCTTCCCTATCCACTGAGTTTGCAATACTGAAAATGTCAATTATCCTAACTGTTATTCTAATAAAACTTGACACTTTTTTAGTTAAAAAACATTTAGTCTCCTTTGAGGAGCTAATTATAAGGAGAAAGCCTAGGCAGAACCACATCAAAATTATGGCCAACTCAGGGTCCCATGACTCTGTAGTTATTAAATTTATTTCTGTTAAAAAAAAACAAAAAGCAATGGAGAACAAATTTAAGTATTACTACTAATCCTACTTCAACTACATAGCTTCTAGTCAGAGATCAGGGGGAAAAAAAAAATTAAGTAATTTTAATATCACAGACCAAACATTCTCAAGATTATGCTATATGCATACCTAGTGGTTCAGTTATCACAATGGCAGTGGTTCAGAGAGATCCATACCCATTGCACTTGGTTTTTTTAAGCTGAAGGTAAACACAGAACACTGACCTTGAAACAGTTTAACAGGAGTTAAGAACTAATCAGAAGTAAGAACTTTTTTAAACTAGATAAAAGACTTACATCAAATATAAAAACAAATACTGTTTGAAAATATTAAGCACTCTGTTGTTTTAGATACAGTAATAAATACAAGTGCTTACAATTTTTGTAACACATTACATTTGAAAGCTTGAAAAAAGATACAGTAATTTCTAATTTTTTTTGACAATTGATGCAATTTTAAACAAAAGAGGGAATTGTACCTTGAAAGGAAAAGAGCAGCGTAGCTGTCAAATATATGCAAGATTCTCTGTCAAACACTTAGACAAAAATTAACTGCTGATTTTTCTTTTAGAAAGATAAAAGAGTCAATTGCAGAAACAATACACTTCTCCACAGAAATTATATATATGGACTCATTTTAATAAGTAATGGATAAAGCGGTCTTCAGTTTTACAGTCCCTTTTAACTATTAAGATAATACATTAACCAGAAACACAGCAAAGTAAGAAGTTACCTTTTGTCTTATCTGAACTAACCAAATGTCTTTGTAAGATAAAAATTATCTTAGCAAATGAACAGGACAATTATATAAGAAGGTTTATTTATTCTTGTTTACTTACTGTATTGACTCCACGAAACCCTAATCTAGTATGGCCACAGTCAAGAACGAATAATAAAAACTCAAATATCAACTCTAACATCAAGCATGATCTTCCTCCAGAGTAATAAGTTAATACTATACTGATAGCCCTTGCAGAAACCTCATTACAAAAGAAAATAGGAAGAGTGAGAATCTGTGGAAGCAATATAGTGAAAGAACAGACTATGGAAGTTAGCAGGACATAACTTATGTTAAAAAAGAAAGGATTTCTGACATTGAATTGCTTCTTACACTTGCAAGCAAAGTCATAACAAAATCCAGGGATTAGGAGTTTACCCTAGATAAATTCAGCAGATGAGGAAAGGGAAAGGAGTTCCTAAACCTGTAAGTGTGTAACAGCTAAAGGAATCAGTCATTGAAACAGATGATTTAATGAGGTAACGGATTCTTGGTTGCTCATCCCCTTTAAATTGAAGCACCAAAAATGCTTACAAAAAATATATAGTAGTTCAATCAAGAGGTTGAAAAGAATTGGGTTTTCTGCCCTGTGTTAGTCAGATGAGAGTTGATGAACAGAAATGGCCCATCCCTTTCTTAACAGAACTTAGAACTTATTATGTTCTTAATAGAGCACAGAACTTAATACCCCTAACTCTGTTAAATACTTCTGGAGATCAGTAAAACTCTATAATAAAGAAGGCCAATCTTCTTAGCCCATGGAGCTGCAAACTTAAATCTTAACATGGTCAATAGTCACATAGTATGGCACATATCCTGAAAAGATAAAGTGTTCAGAAGTTTCCCTGAACAAGAGTTGGTGGAACATCCTGCTGAACTTCACTGCTGCTGGCTGACTTCTTCCAGTAGCTGGGGATTTCTATTAACCAACAGCCCCTGTGTCAGCATGACCCCACTACTGGTCACATGATGTGATTCTAAAATGTGAGTTGCATTTAAACTGCATGTAAGCTGCAGATTTGCCATCACTTCTCTAGAAGAACAGACCCCAAGGCACCCTAGCATGACCTCGTTAAAACGTATTCAAACATCAGCTTACTGATCTTGCTAATCTTTCAGACAGCCTTTTAGCCACAATGGCCAAACTTTAGTTTTTCTCCAAAAGCCACAGAGAGACTAATTTTTTTATGAGACATTTCTCTTTAAATCAAGCTGAACTTCTCATTAGAAGCTTAAAGAAGGAAACAGCTGACTTTCTAACATCACTTAGAATACACAACAGCAAGGTAACATCTTTCATACTGCATGTGGTTCCACAGCCCAGAAATTCACAAAGACAAGACATGTTCCTCCCCCCCCCCCGCTGCCCCCAAAATGTTACTTTGTTCCACAGTTTTGCATTAGAATCCAAATTTATCAGAATCAGACATACAAATGTTTTGCTTTATGTTTCAGTGCTTTTCTGAGACCAAAGTACAGCTGCCTCTTCTGCTTGGGGGAAGTGCAGCTTCTTATCAGTAGCAAAATCTAGATACCTTGGGGAAGGAACAGAGTGGGACAAAGAAGATGAACAGCCTTTAGCTAATAATTGATCTTTCCATTCTTGTTGGTGCTGAAGCTTTCCACTAAATCTTCTCTTCCACCAGCTTCTCCATGTCATTCTTTAATGGCTGCAAACATCACAAGCAAGATCAGAGGTAAGATCTTTCTTTTGGCTGGCATCAAAGCAACATGCAAAATCTAATAATCAAGAAACTTAACATCAGCCTCTTCACAACACAGCTGGATGTTTATAAATCAAGGTGAAAAACAGGCAGATGAGAGAGCTGCTGAGTTTGTATAGTTATGCAAAAATGCATGACACCAGGCAGCCATAAGAAAACTGGAGTGCTAGTTGCAACCAGGAGGTTTTGCAAACTCAAAGCGTAGTCAAGGCTATACAGTATTCAGAAGCTGGAAAAGAGTCACAGAACTGAGCAAAAAGCCTTCCTTGTTACATATGGGAGGCTTGGAGACTGGATGATTTGACAACCCAGTAACAGAAATGCCAGAATACAATTTTGAGTGTGCCACATCAGGGAAAGAATGTCTGAAGTGATCATTATCTAAATAATCAGACTTGCTTTGTATCACCATTTTTCTAATTTAAATTGAACTGTGTTTTCTGCAGTACTTTTATTAGAAAAAATAAAATTTTTATTGAAGATTGTAAATACTAATATTGCCACATGATAAAGAAGTATTTGCCATAAGTTTAATTCCACTGTGCCACAATGTATGTATCTTGACCTGTAGTAATTCCCCTTGGCACTCCAATTTTCTTTTAAATGCTCTTCTGTTTTCATAGATAAAAAACTTTTGCTTTAGGAGACTACAAAGCACAATAAAGAGATCTGATCTATAACTAATGAGCTAACTCAAGTATTGGAAGCAACTTAAGTGCATTAGCATATAGGTCCATGCTGTCTAATTTACACTGGTTTACAGCTTTCATAGAGCTCCATGCCACCAAAACTTGATTCCTTCCTGCATCTGATCTTCACCATCACCATGGCTCAAGTGCACTGCTGATCTAAGACCTATTCTTTTAAAGAAAAGTGAAGCAACTGAAAAACTCGAAGTACTTTGTACAATAGTAGGGCTATGAATAAAACAGGACTGTGAAAGTTGCAAGTCAAAACCTCACATAAAGCTGCCAATGGTTTTTCCTCTCAAAATTGGTGTGACATATTATTAAGGGAAAATGACAGAAGAGTTTAAAACTTACTGAGTTTAAAACACCTTTGAAGGTATTAGCTTTTTGTTTAACTCCTTTTATGTCAAGTATTAAGATTACACTGAGAATCAGAATTCCCATTTTTATTTATAACATAACTATCACTAACTCATAAATTTGCTGTCAAACCATGGTGAGTGTTAGAAACTATCAGCCTTAACTAGTGAGCTATTTTCTTTAATATGCAAGAAAATTCTAAAAATAAGACCAATTAATTTGTCATATAAAGTCTGTAATTATTAAAACAATATGAACACCGTATTGTAAAAAAGGCTTTAAAAGCTACATTTGCGTATTTTCTCACATGTAATTCTAGTGAAATCCCATTCAAGTATTTCAGACTGGTAATAAGGAATATAATGCAGGGTTTGAAATATCCTTTTTAAAAAGGTCAAGCATTAGGAAAAAACTACTATCGTGGTTTTTTTACTGTTTCCTAGGCAAGTTTACAATACTATCCACAAAGAAAGCCATTAAATTCATAGAATCAATGCATATAGACTCATTATTTGAGAGAAAAGCAGTATTTTCCTTTGTGGTGAACACACGTTGTAATAAGGATGTGACTATACCGCAGCCAGCGGCCCCTATGTTTAGCAGTCTACCAGTAGTATCTCACAATTCCATGAACTTGCAAGTTACACTTCTTACATCTACTCTATTTTATACCAGATATTATCTTCTTGTTCCTACTTTCAGTGTAGGTTTTTTTTAGCCCTTCCCTTCAACATCCTCTGTTTCTGAATAGTTCAGCCTAATTTTAGCAACCATATGCCAAAAAAAAAAAAAAAAAAAAGATGCCCCACGCTGGTATTTGAAAGAGCTCTCCATGGTTCTGAGCAACATCCTGCGGGAGTCACCCGCTCTGGGAACGCTTTTGCTGAAGAGTCTGGCTAAGGCCCAGCCACAGACAATAAATCTAGTGCCAGTCTGATGGATTCTTGTTTCAGCAAAGTGAGTCTCAGGACAGAACAACCTAGAAAGGTAAAGGGGAGTCTGGATGGCATTTGAGTTCATGTCCACAGGAAGGGAGGAGGATAAAGGATCTACATCTCTACTCCTGAAGTTATTCACAAAAATCAAAAAGCAACAATGAATCAAGAAAACAATAAAATCAGTCTACTACCACCATTTGAAAATTACAAACTTACAATTAAAACAAATGGCAGCAGAAGCTAGTGGAGGGCAGGGGCTTCCTCCTAATGCCCCAAACATTATACACATTATTATCTACCTTGAGGTGTTCAGAAGTGAAGTACTGTTTTTTGAAGTTGGCTTTGCTAAAATCAGAAGATTTTAGACAGAGAAGTACACTGAACAGATTTTTGAAGACCTTGAGCAACTCCATCTCTGGGCTCATAGGTCAAGGGGCAATGAGATGAAAGAAAATTTTGACACAGAAATGGTCCCATAAATCTGACAGAAGACGATACCAACATCGTTCTTACATGGAGATTAACTTTTTGATGACAGGGATTCTAAAGGATAGAAGAAGGCATGTTAAAACAGTGAGGCATTAAAATATCACCTGTATAAGATAACAAGCTGTTTAATGCTAGTGGAGGCCCTATCGTGACATTGCTGAGTGCAAAGACAGAGGATTTTATAACAAAACTAGACAGTCTTTTAGAAAACGCTGGGAAGGCACTGGTGACCACACCCACTCCCAGAAACAACACAGGAAGTAGCAGAAAAGAAGTCTTTGGAGTACAACTTAAGCTGCTTTATAAAAGATTATCATGACCTGGTTTTTGCTCCCTGTGACACACATAAACCAAGCAGAGAGGTGGTGATGAAGCTTAATTGGAAGATACTAAATTGGTAGGCTACAGAATTTCTGAGAAGCAAATTCTTACATGCATAAAAGTTATAGTAAAACTTTTTAAAAACACACTAAAAATAAAAGACTTGACAGAGATACTGTAGGGCCAAATGATGTTTGTGTTGTAAAAGCACAATTTAAATACAGGACCACAGCAGGAAAGCTAAATGAAGTACATGCATTAGCAGTTACTAGGAAGGAACTTAAATTGATCCCTACATTGAAATCTTTCTTCACAAAGACGACAACAGAAGAATTCTTGCAGCTTGAAATGTCAGTAAAATGACCAATAATAAATCATCAGGACCAAACTGTGAACACTGTGTCCACATACCTGTTCTAATGGAACTCAAGTAACATAAAACCATTAAAAGTTTCACAGTATCTTATCACTTAAGATTTCATAACAAGGGAATAGAATATGACCTTCAGTTTTTCAAAAAGGCTCTAAGGAGTACCTGAGAAACAACAAGATCAGTAAATACGACTTCTACATCAGGTGAATAAGAGGAAACTACAATACACATCAGAAATAGTAGGCACATGGATAAACGCCAGGTACTGGGAAAGAATCAGCATTGGTTTTGTAAGGGAAGTCATGCCTCAGAAGGTGACTAAGTTTTATGAACAATCAAATTAGCATGAAATTAAGGGAGACCTGGTTGATGTCACATATTTGGATTTTCAGAAGACACTATTAAATTGTGAAATTCACTGTAATTAGAATGTGTTTGAGTTTAAAAAATTGGATACGTTAAAAAATAGACTTAAATATTCTTGCTAGAAAAATCCATCCATGGATATTATACCACATCTGTCTTGGAACAACCCAGGTTCTGGAAGCTCAGAAAGTAAGCTAGAAGGATCATGGCTGCTTGCTTCCACTTCTTCCACAGATAACTGCTACTGACATTTGAGGACAAGAAAGCTTTTCAGACAAAAGCTCAGATCAAATTAATTTTACAACTGACTGTTTCTGCCTGGATCTTTTGTAGCCACGGTCATTGCTGAAAATCTATTCGGATAAGTGAAGAACAAAATTGAAGGAAATTGCAACAAAATACAGCAAATCAACACTGCCACAGAATTCAGCCCGTTGTGATAGAGCTTTGATACAGTTCTTAGAGTCTTCAAGATACCAAATATAATGATCATGAACTTCAGAAACACCAAATTTAGGGAGACTGTTCTAGTTGTAACAATTTCAGAAGTAATTATAAGGGAGTTGGCTGGAATGATATACAGTGCATGTATATGCATTTGGAAGTAGGCAGCATGAGTGGAATTCTGCAGAGGTACAACAAACTCACACTGCTGGAGAATTTAGGGCAGACTTTTGCAAAACTAAGTCTTACTGTGTCAATACTAATAGAGATTAAAAGTTAGTAGAGAAAATAAATTTTACTTTTAAGACCACTTTCTCTCACACTCTTCTTTTTATGAAAAGCAGCAGCAAACCATAGAAAGAAAGAAGCCACAATGTGTGACCAGTCATGTGAAACCAGAGAAAGATGAGAGGATACCATACAGCCTAAGCATTTCTACAGAAGAAATGTTATGAAAGTTGTTTGGATGGTAAAATAAAACATGGAACATAACTTTTTACCTGTAGTTTATAAAATGGCTTATTTATAAGTATCGGGGCTTACAGGAAACAAACTATTACAAGACACATTTTGTCTGATAACTTTGTTCTAATCAGAGAGCTAGCCATTCCTCATAGCAAATTGATTGAAAAATCCCAATTATTAGTTTTGTAAATGCAGTAGTTACTATGCTCTTCTGTGAAATAATAGGGCATTATTAGGACAAACACAGTTAAGGGCTCCAAAAAGCAGGCTATTCAGAAAACAAGAGCAAAAAAATTTGTAATTGTTTGTTTCCAACCAGTATAGTTTCCCAAAAAATTATATCCTTTAAAACACAGAAGCAATCTGAGAACATTAAGTACCACAGAAAAAACACTGACATTATAATAAATACTGAATGTTTGAAACATCTCTATTTCTTCCTAAACAGTTCCTATGTTCAGCTTTAAAAGGTCCTTTCTGCAGGCATGCAGTCCCTTGCAGATGAATCAAATACTTCTGTTCATCGTAATAACATAAGCATACATACAAATTGATGCCATGTTTGAGCAGGAAAGATGGATTAGTTGGCCTCCTGACTTACAAGAGGTAAACTTATTTTTCTGTGATTTTTATACCCTAATGAAATCTGTGCATGTGAACACTCTGTGTTCATGTTTTAATTTACAAATCACACCATTTCATGTGTACATTTACTATTTAAAGCATAGGCAGATTGCACTTTTGAAAACAGCATAATAAATAAAACTGTGCTCACAGGGTTTCACATGCTGCTGCTGGTATAATTCAGTCCTTCCATATTCAAAGGACTTACTGTTTCTGCTTTGCACCCCTAACTTAGATCCCGATCCTGCAACTGGCATTCACAGAAGCATCCATACATACCCAAAGTGTCAGCTGCAATTGATATACAAGAATTCTCAGAAACAAACAAAACAGAACCCCTGACTACCTACGTAATTTCACACATTTTAATTTTTCCAAAACTGGTCTGAGTTATTCCTAATCTTTTCAGAATGATATTCAGTCATCAATTTGGAGCAGAACTATTCATTTTTCCTTTTTTATTTACATGCATTTGTGTAAGTGATGTCAAATAAATAAACTATTTAATAAATTCACTTATCAGGGCGGAGGGGAAACACAGAATACCAACACCACATTCTCAGTGCAATAGTGCCTGGCCTATTTTCTAATCACGTTATAGAGAGTAAAAGATTGAGATTGCCAAAACATCAAAACCCACAGACTTCATTTAAAATTTAAGTAATCATAAAGCATTACATTTCAAGTCTGTTGGGGGGGAAAAAGGTAGATTAAGATACTAAAACTTGTTTCCAAAGTTCAGGGAACACTAAGAATTTTTGTAATCTAAAGCACATAATGTCTGCTATTCAAATATCCCAGAAGTGCAGTACATGGAGAAACAGAGACTGAAAATTAGACAAATAACATTGATGAAGTGGTAACTGATTTTCTCCCCGCTCTCCATCCATCACCACAGTTTTAACACAATACTAACAACATAACAAGCACTGGAATTCTTTCTTTAGAAAGGATTCCTTATGCTCAATTGAACTTTTCAGATACACCAGTTCTCCAATGGCTTTTGCCTTCTGCAGATACATATGCTTTTATAAAGACCGAATCAAACAGCCACCAAAATTCTGACTGAGTTGTATTTTACAATCTTCTTGTTCTCAACCTGCATAACTTGTAAACATCAACTTGTAAAGACATCAGAATCAAAATATCTAAGCATATCATTACAGTATCTCAGATGCAATTCTAACTCTGCCTTTTCTGCTCATAGTTTATTCAAACTTGAATAAACTTGAACCACATACATCTGCTGGTTTCAGATTTTTCATAAAAGCATCAAACTGAAATGAAACGTAATACTAATTTGAACACATTTTTTGATTGGATCCAGTTTTTGAGATGCTGAGCAATAACAATTTCACCTGAGGTTGAAAATGCTATGATAATTAGTTCCTCTAAAAAACAGTTTTATGGTTTCTTAAGCCACCTTTTCAGGTGTTGATTAATACCACATAAATTACTTCAAGACTGTTAGTAGCTGCCACTGCATTTATTTGGAGTAGAATCTTAGCCTTTCCCTTTATGTAGTTAAACATCTTGTATGGCAAAAGAAACACTCACACCGAATTTCTTTCAGAAAATGTGTCATAATTTTGTGATAACATGTCTTCTTTTTAAATTCAGAACAAAATAAAAAGTGCTAAATTCCTTCATTAAACTATAACACCTAGGTTAAGTGAGAATGTTGTGCTTTTTTATTTTTACCTAGAGTGGCACTACTAATCACTTCTGTCATTGCCATCTTACCTTCCACTACCGTGGTATCTGCTCAACACAAGTGAATGTTAAGTCTTTTGCTATGGTCAGTGTAATGCTTTAGCAGTTTAGAATATTTGCAGGACTGGTGGCAAGATATTCTACTTCACACTATGATCATCAGTCTTCAGAAGCATAAGTGATGACGGTCCATATACCAGGAGGTCAAACCTGATGTAAGCTTTCTTAAATAAATAAAACAAAAAGAAGCTACCTGTATATGACAGCCAGATTAATTTTGTTATCTATTTACTAAATACATTTCAAATCAATATTAAAAGTCAGCAACACTGAGGGAAAGAGAGTGAAGAGAAATGTAACCAGGCACGTACGAAAAAATTCATACAATATCACGACATTCTACTACTGTACTAGCCCAGGGTATTTTTATTAGCTAATGATTTTCAGAAACTTATTTTCAAAAGCAGATATTTGGCAGAGTATTTTTGTTTTCCTTTGGAAAAAAGGGAGTGATGGGCATATAATTTATGATTGCAAACTGTCACTGGTTATTTCACAGAAATATATATAACATTACAAAAAAGTCCTTTAATTGACATATACAAGAAACAGTGCTTCGTACTTTTATACAGTATCATTTATAAATGGTCTAATTATTTATTAATAGATTTCATAAGATTTCTCTAGGAAAAACTCTCTATGCAACAATGGATGGAAGAAAAATTACATACACTGAGTTTATGTCACTGTGATTTGCATAGACGGCTCCAGAGAGAAATAAAAGATTTCAGATCCAGTTCTCATTAACCCAAAAAAACTTGAGTTTGGGCATCCTTCTTTATTTCAGTCATACAAAAGAAGTTAAACTTTTAAAAACACAACATGCAATGGAATACATATTTTAAATATAACAGTACACCTTGCTTTTTATAGCAATGATGATAGATGGAAGTATAAAATAGCATTCAGTGATCAAAAATTCAACTCCGGTATTTGTTTTTTTAAAAAAAAAAACCACTGTCCTTTGCTTTTAATGGATCTGTTAACATTTTCCAAACTGCAAAAGGGATTCCTGATGCTAGCAAAAATAATGGTGTACTGACAACCAGACCTACAAACAAAAAGAATGTTTTCATTTGTTTCAGATTACTAAATAAGTTTTTAAGGAAACTTGGTTATGCATAAGTATAAAAACATCTATGTTTTGTCAAAAGCCAGAACAGACTTTAAAAAATATTATTAGAATATTCGTATTACAATACACAAAAAGAAATTACATGTGCAATAAACAGCAACAACTGCCAGACAAAAATCATGCTTCACAGTTCTTTTTCTTAAGCAATGCATATTAAGTTCATAACCAAGAAAATGGGAACATTCAATGATATTGTTTTGAATTATACCTTTAATGCAGTGAATTGAATTTAACTCCATCTAAAAACTCACACAAAATCTTAGTTTTCCTTGAACCAGAAATGAACCTAAAGCACTATTTTGACATTTGTTAAACCTGAACCAGAACAAATTGAACTAAACTGAAAAATTTGCTGGTAGCTACTTAAGTGCACATAAAACAATATCCGTCAAATACAGAACAAGGTGGGGGGTGGGGGGAGCTGTGGGCATGCAAAAACTTCTTAACTACCAAATTCAGCTTTATGTTTATGGAGTGTAAAATCATTTTTTCAGTCTTATCACATAGTATTCCAAAAGGGTTCCACATACTGTACTGAGTAACACAAATAGCCATATCTTCAAGAAATGCTACATGCACACGTTCATTTAGCACCAGATTTTTTTTTTTATTCATTACCTGACCACAGGAAGACCTCTTCCCAAATCTCAATATGTACTCATTTCTAACTTTCTTCACTCCTAATCTATGTTAGAGAAGTGCACAAAAAAATGACACTTAAAATGTAAACATTAGAACCAAATACAATGCTAAAGTTTCCTATACAGATTCTATTCAGAAAAACTCAAGAGACTCTGCTTTCCAGGTAATTTATTCTTATGATGAACTGCACATGACCCAGCACAGCTCCTTGAGCAGGATAAGACAAATCCTTGCCTTACACTGTTTCTATTATGAAAAATAATCGTATATTCCTGGTTTTCTATTCCCTTACGGAGTTACAAATTCACAAAAAGACTGTTTCTCTTTTCCCAGCAGACTTCCATTTTTCTAAAAGTGATTGTTGAAGACCCTTGCCAAAACAGGTAATTTAATTACAGTTTATTGAACAGGTCACCTCTACATCGGCTCTTCTTCAATATACCATACTTAAACACATATCCAGTAACTCTTTTCTCTCAGTTTCTCCAGATTTGCTTGGTACAGAAGTTAAACTTAACAGATCTTTTGCCTCAAAGACCAGCTTTGGAATTCTTCTACAATAAGGTTCTATTGAATATGCCACCTTATATTTTTCTGGTATAGAGACCAATGTAAGCAATAGTTAAACAACAAAGTCAGTTCTATGTATACATATGAATAGGATTTCATCCTAGTATAGAACTATAGCCAGCTAAGATAAAGCTATATCCTATGAAAAAAGCACATTACCAGGGAGCAGTATGGGCCATCATTTCACAGTTCTGTTGAGGAAGCTTTCCCACATGCAATACAGGCTTTTGGAACAGTTTGGCATAAGCTTTTTTTCTGGTGGTTTTTTTTTGTTAGTTTGCTTGTTTGTTGGTTTGGGACATTTTATTGTTTTAAGTGTTATGCTTTCTCTTCTCTCCTGCCCCATTCTCTCAGATTTTCTCTGCTTGACAAAAAAGTGTATTATAGACCAAAACCACTGAACGTTAGGATATAAATAAAAAGGCATGACACCCAATAAATAATTACAATCACACACCATCAAAACATTCTTTGCATATTCATAGTTCTAATGATTCTAGAAATGAAGATCATTTTAAAATATTCAGGAGACCATTATCAATAATAAAGTGAAGTGGGGGGGGAAAAAGTCAACTTATTCTGACAATAAAGAAAGAAAAACATTTGTTCCTCCAAACACTTTGCACTGCAACCAGTTCTACCAAAATGATCACAAAATATTTCTCATATTTGATATTAAAAAAAAAAAATAAAACAAAATTTTAGCAATTACCTCATTCTTAGCTTGTTATAAAATAACCTATCTTCCCTTCTTGCTTAGGAAAAACGTATTTTTATAGTTCATTCCTTAATCTTGTAATGCAAATGACAGGTGGGGAAAAATTAAAAACAAAACAAAACAAAACAAAAAACCACCAAACAAAGAAAACCCTCCACACAACAGAAAAACCTAGAACCCTCTCCAGAATTTGACTGCATGAACTGGTCCAGAGGAACAGGGGGAAAAATGGCAAAATTCTTCTTGCCTTGAAGAACCCTGAACAAGCAGTCACACTGAGCAATTTAGCTGCTGAAGAAAGACAATCAATTCATAAACACAACAGTCTTTCTAGATGAAAGAAACACTTGATTACTCATCGTAACAGGCCAGGAATTAGACTGAAATCAAAAGAAGTTACAGCATTAAGCAGAGTAACAGAATAAACTGCATTTCAGAAAAAAATACTGTAGGTGTGTACAAAAAACAAAACAGGAAAAAGCATTTGTTTATACTATGCCTGCTAAAAAGAATATAGATTAAAAATGGAAAAAAAAAAAAACCAACCAAAAACACAAAACAACAAACCCTTTCCCGTGTGCATATGGGCACACAATGTGCTTTTAAGGTCACTAAAAAAATGGCATAGATTAAGATCCTGTTGAAATACAAGACACTAACAGAAGTAGCTGCCAATGACTTAGTGAGTGTCTACAGGGAAAGGAGATTTGGAAGAAGCATATATGTAAGGAAGTACTAAATCGCAACAAAGTTCTGATTATTTTCGGTATCAAATTATCAGTTAATTCTTCTGATGCTTCTTTACAGCCTGTTTTGAGTCTCAGTACATACAGAGCAGGAAAAAATCCATAGATTTTAGGAAATCATACAGAACCTACTGATTATATTTGGCATGCACTAGGAAAAGATCTCATGCTCTCTGCCATCAACTCCAACTCCAGATGATATGTTTACAACCATTACTAAATTATGGAAAAGTTGATGCAAAGGAATAAGTGAAATGCAGGCAATAAGCAATCCTTCAATATAAGGCAAATGGGGAAAACCCTCAAGTACTGCCAAATTTGAGGGATTTGAGGAGTTCAAGCCTGAAAGATCATTGCTCCAAAAAGGCAAAAAAAAAACAACCAAAAACACAAAACAACAAACCCTTTCCCGTGTGCATATGGGCACACAATGTGCTTTTAAGGTCACTAAAAAAATGGCATAGATTAAGATCCTGTTGAAATACAAGACACTAACAGAAGTAGCTGCCAATGACTTAGTGAGTGTCTACAGGGAAAGGAGATTTGGAAGAAGCATATATGTAAGGAAGTACTAAATCGCAACAAAGTTCTGATTATTTTCGGTATCAAATTATCAGTTAATTCTTCTGATGCTTCTTTACAGCCTGTTTTGAGTCTCAGTACATACAGAGCAGGAAAAAATCCATAGATTTTAGGAAATCATACAGAACCTACTGATTATATTTGGCATGCACTAGGAAAAGATCTCATGCTCTCTGCCATCAACTCCAACTCCAGATGATATGTTTACAACCATTACTAAATTATGGAAAAGTTGATGCAAAGGAATAAGTGAAATGCAGGCAATAAGCAATCCTTCAATATAAGGCAAATGGGGAAAACCCTCAAGTACTGCCAAATTTGAGGGATTTGAGGAGTTCAAGCCTGAAAGATCATTGCTCCAAAAAGGCACGTGGAAGACATAAAAGCAAAGTGAAGGGTGGAGAGCGTATGTTATTAAGACACTCTTTGAAGCCATTAGAATGCATGAACTGCATTCCACTAATTTTCTGAACAGAGCTGGAGTTTTCCTTTTTCTTGACCTTGCTTTGTGCTATGCTCCCTGCTCTAGTGAGGCATTAAAATAATAATCCACTCTAATATATGTTGCTGTAAAATGCTGCCAAACTCTGAGATTATTTTACACTGGTCACATCCTAGCAACTGGATGTGCTGGAATACTGCTATTGTACTGAACAGCCAAAACTAAATATAAGTTGCTAGCTGAAAAATCTAGAGATCAGTTGAATAGTTCTGATTTAGTGATTTTGTAGTATGTTCAGAGTACATGTAAATGCCATTACTTTTGACTTACAAGCATATGCTTCAGAACAGAAGCAGTTTTCAGAAATGTACTGTTTCAAATATATTGTGAAGCACTGATGTAGAATGAATGTTCGATTTTCAGTTTTTGCAAAATATCTTCAGAAGTATCAGCATTAATTAACTGTTCCCTTCCAACAGAGCTTAGTAATTCAGGTTCATCATACAAATCATTTCATATTATAACACATTTTAAGAATTATCTATTAGTTAATAGCAACGATTATGAATTGAAAAACAGATTCCAGGTATATGCAAAATAGTTTTCTGGAATATCCCAGGAAAAACAGGAAACAACATAAAACGGTAAGAAAACATGGAGATCAGCAGACTGAAAACAACTAGATGAATTGTGTGAATGGAACCAGTAGGACAAAATTAGTGTAAGCATCTTTAATCTGGATGTTAATTTAAAATAGAAATGGTTTAGTAACAGAGAAATACAAACCTCAAAATATTTTGAGCAAAATAACTTAAGAACCTATTCTAATAGTATTGCTACCCTAGAAAAAGTTTTATTCCAGAAAACATCAGTTGTCATACTGCTGCTAATAGTGGCACATCACAGCATACATACACTTGTTTTTGTAAATATTCTGACCCCTGTTCACAAAATCTTGTAACCACAGAAAGGTGCACAATACAGTTGATATTCCAGAGCCTTCTTTATCACTGCCTAAGATACAGTTAATGGGTTGTTTCAAATGTGCTGTGGGATGCTAATCACAGCATTCAGGGAATTATGAAAACTCAGAGCCCACTTCCCACAACTCCATTCATTGCTTTTTAGTGTCCCCTTTTTAAAATACCCGTGGCTCACCACACCAGTTTTCATTCTGCCACTCTCCAGGAGAAATGTGAATTCTTCTCAGATGAGTGTAATACACATATAACAATAGCATACATAATTTTTCCATATTTGTTTGACTTCAACAACTACCAAAACACGCTGAAATGAAGACAAGATAATCAAGAAAAAAGGATGCATGATACAGATGGTGCACAAAAACCACCAACTGCTGCAAACATTCATTGACCAGCTGCACAGTGCTGAGTGGTGCTTTTGGGTCTGTGAAAAAAAGCGCCAAGTTATAAGATCATTCACTGTTACAGTTATAGGAAAATCAGCAATCTCCTTGCACCCTTCAGACTACATTCATGCCAAACACGACTGCCACGTAACACCACTGACAACAAAATCAAAGTCATTTGACAATGCGGCAAAATAGAACGATTGCCCTCTGGAAGTTTGCAATCCCAGACTACTATCAGTCACCAGATCATCTACTTGAAGGGAAATATAAAGTAAATAGCTATCATCACATATGAAAAGCCACTAAAAACATGACCTCCTGTACAGCACTGCAACTGTAACGTGCAGAAAAAAGAACATTTTAAGACAATGGAATTTCTAAAACATGATCGATCAGGAGGGAAGAGATATATAGCAGAGTTCTGCCCTCCTAAGCCAATCTTAAGCATAGAAGGGAAAGGAGTACTTTTCTGTGGTTAAAAAAAAAAAAATACCATCAATATTAACACGGTTGAGCAGAAAGGTGCAAAAAGCGGTCTTAAAAATAGGACTTTGTGAAAACATTAGCATTTTTCCTGGAAAGGCACATATTCAGTGGCAGAATTGCAATGCCAATATTCATTCTGAAGGATTCTACCTTTAGCCTGACAAGTGAAATTCTACACGGTGTCTAAAGAGGAGAAAGGGGAAGATGCAACATGACCCTGGCTGAAAAGGAGCTGGTAATGCCTTGAGACAAGGATGGATGTCACAGAATTTAATATTCCTGTTACTGTTACACACTGTATTTTACATAGTATTTGTGACCAAAATGTTACCAGTAATTTGTTGACTTTGGTAAGGGTATGTTGATAACCTGTTGGCAAAGGGGAGTATGGTACTGAGAACTGAACTGGGATTCCTGTGTAACGTTCTGTAACGTGTTTGTTCCCTGAGCAATAAAATGAGGTCTCTGTTCCATCTGCAAAGTCAATGGCAATCCTTCTTCCTTTTTTCCATCTAATGTGGACGTTCTACTAAATAGTCTTGTTGCACAGCCTCTAATACATCGTGCCTCCCACCTCTGCTTGCCAGGTAGCCTTTTTACCACCAGAGAAGCTTGGAAAATCATTTCCTAAGCTATGTCTTCCCTTCTTCTAATCAAAGTCAGTCTTTCAGGTATCTGATACTTCAACCAAAGGCCACTGACAGAAAGCATAGATTTATTTTGTTGACATTAAACAAGAAGGAGTCGGGGGGAGAACACAAGTACCATTACATTTTTCCTATGATAACCTCTCCAAATTAGACCAGTTTGTTTCAGGAGTGGTTCGTCACCACTCTCAAGAGAACTGGATACCATTCATCATAGCTTACAGATACCAAAAGGCTTCAGGGTGAACTGTTGAGTAGCTGAAGATACAAATGTAGAAACAGTGCACTAAAAATGGCCAAAATTTTAGAGGCAGTGGTGATTATGGCTGCTGTATGATACTGAAGGCAATCATGGCCAGCATTATACTTGGCACTGGTGAGGCTGCACCTCACTGTGTTTAGTTTTGGGCCCCTCACTACAAGAAAGACACTGAGGTGCTGGAGCATGGCCAAAGAAGAGCAATGAAGCTGGTGAAGGGTCTAGAGAACAAGTCCTGTGAGGAACAGTTGAGGGAACTGGGGTTGTTTAGGCTGGAGGAGGCTCAGGGGAGACCTTACCGCTCTCTACAACTACCTGAAAGGAGGCTGTAGCGAGGTGGGTATCAGCCTCTTCTCCCAAGTGTGAACAGGATGAGAGGAACCAGCCTCAAGTTGCGCCAGGGGAGGTTTAGATTGGATATTAGGAAAAATTTCTTCACCGAAAGGGTTGTCAAGCCTTGGAACAGGCTGCCCAGGGAAGTGGTTGAGTCACCATCCCTGGAGGTATTTGAAAGACACGTAGATGTGGTGCTTAGAAACACGGTTTAGTAGTGGACTTGGCAGTGTTATGTTTACGGTTGGACTCAATGATCTTAAGGGTCTTTTCCAACCTAAATGATTCTATGATTCTATGGCATGGAAAAGACATCTGCTCAAAACTTTTCTGAAACAGCACAAGAAGGGGGGGGGGGGGGGAAATCGGGGGGGAGAAATCAAGAAATGCCTTTTGTACCATTCATATTTCCAGTTTACCTCCCAAATCTGGCTTAAAAATCAGTTAGTTTGGCCAACTAATTACTATCTTGCTTTCAGAAAGTATTTTAGATCTCCAATGTATTTTATTTTTATGGCCTTGGTTGTGACATATTTTTGTTTGCAATTAATCAATTTGGCAATATATAACCAGAAATTCTACCTGGTTGCCAGAACACAATAGCTTATTTAATTTCATGGGCTTTTTATGGCCGACTAGGTTTTTAAGATGCTTTGAGAGCTAGTTCTTTTGTTTCCTTTTCTTATCACATACTCAGAGCTACAACCAGAAGATGTTGCTGGGGAGGGGAGCGAGAATGTTGAGCTTCCACAAGAACATAACAATAAATACAAGCTACCTCCCTGAACTCACTTCACCCATTTGTCAGGCCTCATGTTGGTATCCAAAGTCTCCTTGCTTTCTCTAAGAGTCTGTATCCTCTGGTACATCCCCTTTCAATGAATTAATTTTCATAGATGTTACTATGGTACCCTCTTCTGAGTCTTGAAAGAAATCCACTTTCTGGTAATAATGTTCCTAACATATTCCAAACAGGGATAGCGTGAAACTGGATCAGAAAGTCAAAAAGCATGGACAGCAGCACCAGCATTTTAGTTATTCTCTTTTCCTCTTCTGGTAGAAGACACCTTATCACCCAACATTTCATCCTTTTCTTGGTTCTCTTCTTGTATAACTATGATATACACAGAGGTATTCCTGCAAGTACTCAGCAGATGGGGTTGCACTTTTTTTTCTGCACAGTGGAAGGACAAGAGGCAACAGACACAATTTGGAACACAGTAAATCCCACCTCAACAAAAGAAAAAAAAAATCCAAACCTATGAGGATTGTCAAACACTGGAGTAGGTCTCAAATGATGTGGAATCTCCATTCTTGAAGATATACAAAACCAGACTTGAGCAAGCTGCTCTAACTGGAGCTGCTATTGAGGGGCTGGACTAAATGGAAATCCCTTCCAACCAGCATGATTCTACAATTCATACATGCTGAAAAGACCCATGCAGTTTACATTACACAGACTGCAGCAGGAAAAAAGTACCCAAAACACATTGGTTAATTTTAAAGACAACAGCTTGATTCCAATCACAGTAATCATTAGGCAATTGAAATTGTAGCCAATTGCTGACAAACCACACTGTGAGGAACATCAATGAAAGATTATTTCCCAAGACAGGGAATGTGGCATCTACAGAGTGAAACAACGTTAGCAGGAGAATTTTTTCATTTACAAAACAATTTTGTTTAAATACTAGATTTGGCTTTATCAGCAAAAGCTGAATTTTGAAACTGAAACATGCAAAGCGGTAGCTTTAATAAACTTTAATAAAGTAAGTGTTATTCCTACCAGCAAAATGTTGAATTGTGAGCATTGCTATAAATCTACATTATTCCTATTTCAATAAATTGGTTTAAAAATCATGGCCATATCAAAAAGAGGTTTTTAAATAAAAAGCCTACTGAAGTTCAGCCACTTACAAGCCTATTTTTATATAGTATGAATGAAGGCTAATTGCAGTAGTCGCAATGCTTTCTGAAATTTTTGTTGAACTACGTATTGCTAGGATTAATTTAAAAAGCCTTCCGGGGGGGAATTTGTTTATACAGACTGTATTAGTAGTGTCTCCAACATAATCTGACATCCCACAAATTGATCACTGAAATCCAATGATCACTGAAACTTTTTCCTATTTTTTTTATCAGAACTGCGCATTTTGTCCAAGGTAATGCATATCTTTTACTAAATCCATCCATGTGATTCAAACACATTAAATCAGAGAGAATGAATGATTCCCAGATAAGTTGCTCAACTAGTTAGTTACCAAACATGTCTGTTTGCAGCTCTTACCAATGCCCTTTCATATAGGATTAAAGTACAAATAATCAAAACTTCTCAAGTAACACCTCAACAGAACAGGCTTCTTAAATGTCTAAAATGAGATACACTTTCCCAGAATCTGAATTATTCTTATAGCTCTTTTCTAAACCCCTTCCTAATTCCTAAGATTATTTCTGAAGACTAGACCTCCAACCTAGCCATAATATACCCACCATGGTCCATTAATACTGTATACAGCAGTAATACCACCTCTCCTACGTTCCTCCTACTGTTTTATTCAAAAATACTGTCTCTAACCTTGTGAGTGCAATCCACAATATTACTCTCTAGACTTGGGATCACACATTTAGCTCTATCCAAATACAAGTTCTTCAAGTAAGTTCAACTTGACAAGCAATTTAACAGTTAGTGATCTCTTTCTACCATTACAATTACTATATCTTTAAAACTACAACTTTTAGAGATTTATTAGGAGCAATATATTCTCCCCAAGAGTCAGCAAAGATAATGACCAAGAACCTACTGCCATGCAGCCTTAAGGGAACCTTCCTTAGGGTTTGAAAGTTCCCTGTTTACTGACAGTTTTTTGGATTCATTAACCGATTTTAATACAGTTAACATGAGTTACAACAAATATCTTTAGGAAAAATCAAGCTGATTAAAAGACAGTATCATTAGGATCAACTTCAAGTGAATCACCCTATAATTAACCTATGTCCTGATCAGGTTTTTTCTACACACCGGCAAGGCATCTAATTTTTCTCATTCCCTTCAGACTTGGGTTATTTCAACATTTGTTTAAAAACAAGAGGTCACCAAAAAAATACCCAAGACTGAAGTGCAAAAACAATTAAATTAAGATTTTCCTATGCTAACAGGTTCTGCCAATTTCTGAAGTGTTTACTAGCCACCATTTAACATAATCCAAACATAGACACAATAAAGATCTACTGAATTATCAATGTAGTGGGATTACATCATTAAAAAAAAAAAAAAACCAAAGCCAAAACAACTGCAGAATATTTCTATATTGTAGATGTAGCCTTGGCATTTATCCACATCCTGTTGTTCTCTCCATGACAACTACAATTTCTTCTAATAAAAAACAAAAAGTGGGCAAGACTAACACCCCCAGTCTATCATTGCATCTACAATGATAATATTAGATAAAAATTCGTAACTCACAGATACTTTCATCATAATTGGCTATACCAAGTCTCTGTATTTCATATTAAAAAACAAAAAATGATAATATTATAAAAATTCGTAACTCACAGATACTTTCATCATAATTGGCTATACCAAGTCTCTGTATTTTTCATTAAAAAACAAAAAAACCCTGTGACATAGTTCCTTACCTATTTAACTGCAGGAATTTGTGAAGCAAGAAACATATTCCAGACAAAATAGACTTCTTGTCTGGCTATTTCCTCTGACCTTGTCTCCTTAAACAATTTGTCAACACTTAGTTTTAGTTTAGTGTAAGAGTCTAATCTCAGACATTTAAAATGGTATAGATTATCAATGATATTTGAAATGTGATTTTTCAGGCACTATAAAAATATTACTAATCTATAGCCAAATAATATCCACCATTAGATATCCAATAATATCTAATTCTGCCAAATTTACAGTCAGTGTTTTAGATTTGGAATATTTAAGTTTAAAATTAGATGCATTCACGATCAAAAGTTACTTGGTCCACTGGAAGAAAATATTTAAGCTAAAAAAAATTTAAAAATAAAAAACATTGTAATATGCAGAAAGAGATTCTATGCCGCTTCTGGGCATCTTTTGTAAAAAGCTGTTCTCCCCATGCTCCAATCACAAACAGCCGATTAATTAAAAAAAAAAAAAAACCAGCTAGAAACTAGACATTAAATCATAAAATGTAATAAGGTTATCAGAAGATTATTAGACCACCCCTCTCCTCTAAGATGAGATTGCATATGATCATGTGTCTTACTGCTTTTTATGAACTTCAAAGACAGATATATGCTCTTACCAGTCTATTGCAGTGCTTCACAAGCCACACTGAATTAATCTCCACCAGTAAAAATGTAAGCTCATCAGGTTTTGTGGTGTTCCAAAAGACCTATAACAGCAGGACTTACTCTCTGTATTAAATTAGCCTCGATTTTTTCAACCTCTCCTCACAGGTCATGGATCCAGTGTTCTAATCATCCGTACTACTGTCTTCTGGACTCTCCAATTTGGCAAGGTAATTTTGACTTGTTTGCATGTATTAAGTGCATGGCTCAAAACCGGACACAATAAACTAGTTGACTCCATTTCTACCCTAAGTTGAGCAGAAGGATTTAGTTTTATGACAGTGCTTCCATTTATTTATCCTGGTATGATGTTACATTTTTAGACCTTTTTTTTGTGCATGATACTCTTGACTTAAGTCCGCTCTTAACCCTCAATCTTCTTCCTTCAGAACTCTCAGCCATTCCTTATTCTGCATTTGCCTGTTTTATTTTTCTTTCATTTAAAAGCAGTATTTTAAGCTTGCCCTTAATGGCTTGTATCCCATTTTTCCCAGGTCATTCTAATTTGTTGGTTCATGTTAAATTGTAATCCAATCTTCCAACTTCTCTGCACTCCCATCCTGGTATCATTTTTCACTGCAGTAAACATGCAAGTCAATGGACACGTCAGTAACCTCTTTTCTTGAGAAGGAAAAAGACATGAAAGACTGTTGTTTGTCCTGCTGCATCAGAACTGACTTATATAGAATGCACTTTTAATAAAGAATATATTTCAGAGAGCAAGCAATAAGCCGTCTTTCAAACAAGAATCCAAGCTAAATGACTACCAGAATAAAACAGTGAACTGAAGCCAAATGTTAGAACAAGAAACAGACTTTGCTGATCCTCAGACGACAGGGAAAGTAGTAAGCAAGAAAGATATTAGATACTCCAGAAACACAGAGGGATGTTCCAGCTTTGATCTTGATAAAAAGGGCAGGACTAGATCAGCAACATACCCTTCTGAAAAGGTATTTTCCTTTTCCATCAGGAATCATATGTTGATCTATTTAGATATGTAGAAATAAAGAATATCTATCCAAAGATTTCAGGTGCCCCTACAATAAACCTTAAAACTCAAAATATAAACTAATCTCTGCAAAAGGCCTTTATCTTCAAAAGCCTATCACAGATAAAAGTAACTTACAATATGTCCAAGAAAGGATAAGAAAGTGTTTTAGAATGTAATAAAAAATGCCCAGTTGATCTTTCTTTTTCAATAAACTACAGAATCGCAGTTCATAGACGGAATGGATTAGACCAAGTGTGAAATATGATGTGAAAAAAAGAGGGAAAGACTACCATGGGAATGTTTTTACATGTAAGAAGCATCAAGAAAAAAATATTAAATAGGTAGATGGATTAAATACAGTTTTTCCTAGACAGACTCTGATAGCAGAAAATAGTTCCAAATGCAGTTTGTTATGCAATCTGACAGGAAGCAGGAATCCAACACAATCCACACATTGCATAAGCAAGTAATACGGGAAAGGTATCGCCTTCGCTCTGTTACTCAGTTACTTGCCTCGACCTACCAGCACTACCTAGATCCTACCTAGATATTAAGCTCAAATCATCTTTCCTCCACTGCTCAATCTCCCTTAGTAGTTGAGCAATACATACAAAACGACTGGCTTAACTAGTGCTCCAGACACTGCAGTTTATAGACCTGCACAAATCCTCTTAATTATCCTCCCACACAAATTGAACAGAAAAGGCAAAAGGTGGTTTCATGCAGTTCTCAACCACTGTGCTTTGTCCTTGCTAAAGGAAGGACTGCATCTCTAGAAAAGTGCAACCATCACCACAGTTTACAGACAAATCAAGGTAGTGTGAACACAGTACAAAATGAAGTATAAAAACTAAGTATAAACAAGCATATATGCATGCATCCAGGCTCACACTTAAACCAAAAAAAAAAAAAATTCATTTACAAAACTGTAAACTAGGATACAGACAGATTGCTGTATTATGTAACATCATGTACAAGGGACCAGCCAGTTCTGACAAGAAGTGAGGTTTGGACAAGTCATGCACGTTCTTCATATGTACTTTTCATTCATTTCCAGGGCCTGGAGCACACAGATATTTCACATGGGGCTGGGTGGGGGGGAAGACTATTACAGATTTTCTAGTTACCTGCTAAGATTTTTTTCCTCTGAATCATTGTTTCTATTCAGTATTGACAGGTCATTCCTACTAACAGCAAGGGCTGGGAGGGATCTTGCAAGATTAGCCAGTTCTAGTCCAAAGCGCTCAAGGCAGCCACATCTGTTCTTCTCCAAAGTCAAATAATCTATTTCCAGTCTAGCAACTTTAACACAGCATTACCTCAAACTGCTGGACAGACCCACTGACTGGCTGCTGCCTATAGGGACAGGGACAGGTCATGCTCCTACACTCTTTGCTCCTGCCTGCAGTCTCATTTCTTCCTTTGCACCACCTTCTGAACACTTATCTGAGCTGATCCAACCCACAAACCAAGAAAAGAAACTAGCCACCTTTTTAGTGAGTTTGTGAAATAAATCAGTTAACCGGTTTCAGCAAGAGTCAGATATGGAGGACAGCAGGCTTCAGGAAATGGAAACAATCCCTTTCAGCAAGAGCAAGCAGTTACAACAGCTAACACAGTTTCAAGAAACCTAACTGGAAACTGGATGCTTGGAAAGCTACCACCATATTCTTCGTCCTGTCCTGGCCATGAGGTCCTCGGAACATCATTTTAAATCCCACAATTTTTTTTAATTTTTTTCTTAAATGATTCATTAAATTCTTAGGCTAACAAAGTACTTCAAGAGTTATGACTGTATAAATAAATCATAATAATTGAGAGTACTTTAGATGTCTTCAGCTTGACAACCATTACTGAAGTTGGGTGAACAGTAAAAGCATCTCATCTGCAACAAATCTGCTTGAGCTGTTAGTCTAATTTGTTCAATTGTGAAAGTTGAAGAAACTTTCACAACCTTCTTATCCTTACCATAATTAACAATTCTGATCATAACAGTCTTTTCTACAGTTGCATCAAAAAAGAATAACGTCATAACATGCTTGGTTTTCAAGTTCACACCTGAATTCACGTTTCAGTGAAGTTCACTTCACTCTTTAATCAACTTCTCAAAAAGAAGAGAGTTGTTATTCTTCTAAGATTTATCTTTTATGATACATTTATTTATTTAAATGAGTATTATGGTACTTGCATAGACCTTCATAAACGTAAGAATCTGCAGTATTAAGTTTTTAATACTCATCACCATTTGAGAAAATGTAGCACTGGATCTAGGATATCCCAGAACACACAATAGCTTCCAGCCACAACAGCTTAGTTACTTATAACTCTCAGAGAAACTTCATGGAATAGGGCCTGTGCCCAACTTATACAGAAGTACTGTTTATCTCTGAGAAATACATGTAATATCTGCAATACAGATGAAAGGGCCCAAAAATACTGCCAAAGAGTAAGGGCTTTGTACATAAGACAGAGGATACGTAATGAAGCTGTCAAAGTATTTCTCTTTTTAGAGGTGAGAGGCAAAGAGGAGAAGGGAGAGAAATGGGTGTAAGGAGAAAAGTGAAATGGGTGTCTGATTGACTCAATTTTGTCAGTGATCTGACATAAAAGCAAAAGACCTGACCTCTCTTTTGCAAAGTTTGCTTTTTCCAGCTGACAAGGATTCATCAACAGAAGGGCAGTTTTCAGTTGATGTTTTAAGTAGCGTGGGTCTTCATGTAGTTTCTTTACATCTAGTTTTTGTCCCAGTGGAGGCAACATCACAGAGGAAGATAAGTACTTACTTACCAGCAACAATTATTGTTCCAATTAATACTTTCGGAGACTCTTCTTCCTCACTTTCATTTTGAAGCCTAGGTAATTCTCTGAAAGTAGAAGAGGAAAAGAAGATCATTAGTTTTTATCCTTTTTTACCTTTATCCATGTTTTCATCCTTTGACTATTATATGCAGCATTCAAGAGATGCATGCAAACACTCTTATTAAAAATATTGCTTAGAATTTTAAATGATTTGTCATTAGATGACTTGTAGCAAAACTCTTATGAAAACAGAAATTTATACGTAAGAATAACTTCTATTTATACTGAGGTCCAAAAAAACAGAAACTGTCTGCTTCATTGCCAAAAAAAACCAACAAAGGTTAAGTATAGACCCTCAAGGCATCTGTGAAAACAAATTAAGAAAGCGAGGGGGAAAAAAGCAGTGGATTCATTCTTGGGAAATATATAGCCAGGCTTTAGGAAAAAAAACACGGAGAAAAATCATAGGATCAAGATCCTAAAACCAGATGCCAAAAATCAAAATAGTAAACTCAAACTGAAATAGTTGCCACATGGAAAAGAATAGGCTCTACCTTTAAAACAGATGTAAGCAAATTAAGTTGGTTTGTACCACTTGTTTATTTATGTTTGTACATAACATACATAGTAGACCATATATAACATAGTAGATTGTTTTAAACAACATCTTACTTTTGGGTTATCAAGGCATGGAGTTACATCATTTTATAACAGTGGTCTCACTAATTCAGAATGGCTGTATACTACTGAACTAAGTGTTGATTCTTGGACATTTAACAGAAAAGCAATCAAAAGCTGCACATATCAGACTCTGAAACAGCAATAAATTGGATGTTGAAAAAGCTAATTTGTGAACCTGACTTCAAGGAAAGGGATAAAACTGGGGAAGAAAAATAAATAGGAAACCAATTAAAGCAACAGTAGTACCAAGAATAGGAGTGAAGAGAAAATGATAAATGCTTCAGATAATTGTTCTTTTACTGCAATAAGAATTCTGCCAAATTAGTCTTATTTTTAACGAAAATCAAGTGATTTTGTATTTTGAAGAGAAGCTTCAGCAGCTGTACTGTTAAATTAACAAGGTGAAATGGCAAGTCCAAAAATCTCAAAAGCAGCAACAGTGATTTAAAAAAAAAAAAGACTGAATTCTGTAGTTTCTTTTTCATGTAATAAATTATTTAAAATAATCAGCACCTAAAAGGTCAGAGCCCATGAACTTCGAAAAATGGAACGCCTAGGTGAAAGAGTGAGATAGCCTATTTTCATTTCCATTTGAGATTGATAGTTTGGGTATATTTCAGCTAAGGCGGCACTCAATAAAAAGGATACAGCTTTTCCTGTGATAAAGGATCTCAGAAATCCAACCAAAAAAATTCAGCACTGTTACCCCATGTATAAAAAGTAACATCAGGGGTTTAGCTTTCCAGAAAAACTAAACTAATTCTTTTATTGTACCTCTCATCAAGTCAGTTACAGTACCTGTTTCACAAAAATGGAGAGGTGAAACTATCAGCTGAAGGTGAGTCAGGAAGCTAAGCAAAACTGAATATGGAGCCCACCTGTTCCAAGAGCTAGCCCTACAGTGAACCCATTAGAGCACAATCTAGAATGATGGGTTTTTTTAATTTTATATGAAGCATTATGCTCTATCTTCTTACAAGTCCGTATTTGCAATCCCAATAACAGGTAGAAGGTAGCGTATTACGTGAGCCATATGTATGGAAAAATAGATTTAGACAGATTGGCTCATAGTAAACATGAAGTGGAAATGTTTACATTTCATGTAATGAAAAGAACTATTCCTAAATTTACAAGCTGATTTATCTGTAAGCAATGGAATTACAGGCAGTACCAAAAGGCCAGAGTCCTACCAGGCTGCGCAATTCACCATGCCCTACAAAAAGCTCCCCAAAAATTTTAAACTGTGGTATCCTAAAATATATAAAAACACACAGAACAATAAAAAGAAAGCATGAATATTTGGGTCTTTTTTTCCACACTAACATACCATCAGAGTGAAGTAGCTACTTAACAGTTGACAAAGTAGAGGGGAAAAAAACAAAGTTCCAATGTAGTTTATACCTCTGCTCCAGGAAAATTTGTCCACAACACGAATGATTAAAAAAAAAAAAAAATTACAAAACAGTGAAATAGGATAAGTGGTTTAACATAAAACAGTCCAGCCTAGCCTGGTCAAATCACTTGTAGCTCCACTTAACAGATTCTACCTGTATGACAACGAAATTTTAATCTGAGTTCCAAGTATTGATTTGCAACCAACTATGCACTGGTTTTAGAGTATTTTCTTGTAGCCCATAGTCTGCTCAGAGTAACTCACAAAGTAGTAACAAATGGTGTACTGAAATCAAGATGCAGGAGACCAGCAATTTTTTTTTTCCATCCATAAATCCATTACTAAGAGGAAACAAATAAAGCCCTTTGTTTTAAGATCATCGCAACTAATGTAAAGTGACTGTCTATTCCAGGATCTTTTTATGGAACTGTGGAAAAAATAGTCAACCTACTCTGAGTCATTCCAAACTTTAAAACTACCAAAAAGCTTACAATTTTCCAGCCTAATATTGCTAATATACCCCTGAAAACAGAATTCTATTTATAATGTAAAAACTACAGCTATTTAAAAAAATCCTTGCATTTATTGTTCAATCACCTCAACAGTATTTACAAATATCACTAGATTAATTAGACAGTGGTGCCTTCCAGATAAGTCTGTCCCTCTTGCAGAGATTTTTTTGGAGATAAAGGTCATGAAATGACCTTGCAGATAGGAAATTTTAGTTATATGCCCGATTCTGACTTTGAATTGCTGGGTGAACACGGACTAGTCACTACCTTTTATTTTTAGAAAAATTAATCTATTTATTAAAAAAAGATATCCTTATAAAGGGTTCAATACCACCTGGAGCGTTTAATCCAGTCTCCTGCATTACAAGAACCCATTCAAAATAAAGTCCAAAACATTTCATCAACACTTTTCATGTAATTTAAGTCGAATTTTAAAAAGACGCAAAACTTGAATGCACAACAGCAAGAGAAGAGAATTCAAGGATGCCAGCCACACTGAAAGTGCCTGCAACTACAGAAGTGTTAGATGAAAATACTTACATCACTCAGGAATACAGAGGGGTGAGGCAAGGGGGAGAAAAAAGGAAGCACTTCCCCCCTCCCTTCCCCATTTGACTGTGGCAAACTGATTTAACTTTGAACACAGACACTAGACCCATATGCCAGGCCAGGATGACTTTCCCAATGCCACAGGAAGAATCAGACACCTCACTCAAAATCCCACCTTCAGTCAATGGCAAATTGCTTCTGCTTCAGAAGAAGAGAAATTATGCACCAAGAAGAGAAAAATAAAAAAATAAATATTCCCTTCTGATCTCTACAGGATACCAGTGGTAGCCCTAAAGAACAGAATTTGTAACATTGGAAACTTTATGACAAATAACAATCAAATATTTTCTTGGCTGCTTTATCCTCTTTCTCAGAGATTTCTGTTATTCCAATACCAAGAAATCTCATATGTTCATTTTTAATTTCTGACTCCAGGATCAACCTTATCACCTTACACAGCCTTTTTACATAAGTATATAAAACATCATCTTGAACCACTGAGTTTCTTTCTCCCCATTACTGATTTTGTAAGACTAGACCTCACCCTCTGATTTTAAAACAAGATTTGTTATTACATTTATCCCTCAGATTTATTTTCAGTTTCATATACACCCTCACACCAAATAAAAACTATTCTTATTTCTTTCTAGGCTTTACTTGCCAAGTTCTTTCATTCTCCTTTAAGAAGGCAAGTTCAACTTCAGCATAATCACACTAACAGTTCTTTCTTTTCCAAATGACTCGATCTTTTTGTAGTGTGACTGTGATCAGAGCTATATACCGTCCTAAATGCAAATCAACCAATGCTTTATTGGCTGGTCCTAACGAACTTTTTTAAAAGCAGGAAACCAACTGGTGTGTCTTAGAATCATGTTACCCTCACAAAGCCACGTCATCTGAGAAGGAAACAGATCAGGATCTGGGTCATACAACAATCTACCTCTGATAACCAGCCTAGTTATACTAGGAGTTCTTGTCAGCACTCAAGTATGTGAATTTGCAATCTATTTTTTTTTTAAATTAAACTTAAATCATTTTCTATTACTCCAAACACATAAAACATCCTCTACTGCTAATTGTGATAATCCTGCCTTCTCTAGTATTAGCAATTTCAGAAGCACACAGACCAGGTTTTTAGTGAAGTCACTTGCTTATTTCAGTGTTGGCTCTACAGTTTCAAGGAGCTGGCAGAGAAGTGACTGAACCTATGTTAGGGAAAATATTATGAGAAAAGAATCAATTTAAACAACAAAACTGCTTAAAACAAACAACGAAATCAGCTAAAATGTTACACTGACTGTTTTTTCATGTTTGGTAAAGAAAAACAAATGAAAAATTATTCGTTTTGTAAGCCAAGTGAAGCTCAGAACATGTGTTTTCCAGCTTTAAGACAAGAGAGAATGCGGCTTTCTAATGGAGAAACAGTTATTTAGCTGAAAAACTGAACTTCATTTCTCTTATACCCATCAATCCATCTGTCTGGTATCATTGTTAGTTGCTGATACTAAGCAAGTTTCCTTAAACAAATATGGAAAGAAAGAACATCCAGGAGAACAGAGGGAAAGGTAATCTTTTTAATACATATATTAAAAAGAAAAATAAATATAAGATTATCTATATTATATATATTTTATATATATGTGC
The DNA here is from genome assembly GCF_000699145.1 of Aptenodytes forsteri. Taxonomy (NCBI): domain Eukaryota; kingdom Metazoa; phylum Chordata; class Aves; order Sphenisciformes; family Spheniscidae; genus Aptenodytes; species Aptenodytes forsteri. The sequence goes on from NW_008795128.1 coordinate 3,266,112, forward strand.
TGGTTTTGGCTGAGAGAGAGTTAATTTTCTTCATAGTAGCTGGTATGGGGCTATGTTCTGGATTTGTGCTGAAAACAGTGTTGATAATATGGGGATGTTTTCGTTACTGCTGAGCAGTGCTGACAGAGCACTGCTTCTCACACCACCCCACCAGCGAGTAGGCTGGGGGTGCACAAGAAGTTGGGAGGGGACTCAGCTGGGACAGCTGACCCCAACTGACCAAAGGGATATTCTATACCATATGACATCATGCTCGGCATATAAAGCTGGGGGAAGAAGGAGGAAGTGGGGGAACGTTTGGAGTTACGGCATTTATCTTCCAAAGTAACCGGTACGCGTGATGGAGACCTTATAGCTCCCTACAACTACCTGAAAGGAGGCTGTAGCGAGGTGGGTGTCAGCCTCTTCTCCCAAGTAACAAGCAATAGGACAAGAGAAAATGGCCTCAAGTTGCGCCAGGGGAGGTTTAGATTGGATATTAGGAAAAATTTCTTCACCAAAAGGGTTGTCAAGCCTTGGAACAGGCTGCCCAGGGAAGTGGTTGAGTCACCATCCCTGGAGGTATTTGAAAGACATGTAGATGTGGCGCTTAAGGACATGGTTTAGTGGTGGACTTGGCAGTGCTAGGTTAACGGCTGGACTTGATGATCTTGAAGGGCTTTTCAAACCTAAATGATTCTATGGAGCCCTGCTTTCCTGGCAATGGCTAAACACCTGCCTGCCGATGGGAAATAGTAAATGAATTCTTTGTTTTGCTTTGTTTGCGCAAACGGCTTTTGCTTTACTTATTAAACTATCTTTATCTCAACCCACGAGTTCTCTCACTTTTACTCTTCTGATTCTCTCCCCCGTCCCACCAGGGGGGAGTGAGCGAGCGGCTGTGTGGTGCTTAGTTGCTGGTTGGGGTTAAACCACAACAATATATAATATATTTTTTTAAATTTTCTTTTTTTTTTTTAGTTTAAGATTCCTTACTGCTACAAGTTAAAGAAAAGCTGGAATATACTCAATCCATAATATGCAAGGATCAAAGCCAAATCATCTAACTTCTACTGCACACAGAAGAAGGGCTCTCAGGTATCAGCTGTTTTGCAGTGAAGTGCACAGGATTCTTTCTGCAATTCAGTTTTGTAGAGAAGGTTCCCCTTCAAACACGCTTTGACTACCGCAGGTTTGAGAAGGACATACGATTGTTCAATGAAATTCTACTTTAATCAAACAAGATACAGATTTGGAAGCATTATTCCTCAAAATTCCTCAAAACAAGCCTAAAAGACAGAGATTTCCTCACACTTGTTTTTCCTTATCAGATAGGACTTTGCCACTTTGACCTTGTTCTAAGAGTACACCATTTTTAATGGCACAAATAATAATTAGGAGTAAAATTCAGTATCATTAAGTGCTTATCCTTACCAGAAGAAAACATAAAACAGTTGCTATACGGCATAAAGTCCCTTCATGGTATTGAAATTTTCACACATAATGGTTTCTCAAGGCATAAATCAAGAACAGTCTACAAAACTGATACAGTACACAGAACAGTACATAATCCGCTGATTTCTTTCATGGACATATTAAAGGGTCAAACTAAGAATTAAGTTATTAAATAACATCCCAAATATAAACACATTTTTAACCTATTCGCTTGCTAGGAGGTAGGTCACCCAGAATGTAATAAACCAATGTGACACTGTGCAGTTCTCAAGTTCTTTCCTGCTCCCCTCCTTCAAGACACATTGGCCCAACCACTTGACTCATTTTTCCCTTTTATTTAAAAAATACGTGACCCTAGGTGACACATGCAAATATTCCCAGAAGACAGGTCACTGTTGTTCAGTGCCCCCAGTTCTACATTTTTCACTTTACAAAGTTTCATGTATGCCACAGTGACATTGCTAATACATTACACACTTGCATGCATAGCGCAAATTTGGGGAAAATTTGGGAAAACATTGCAAGCACTGGACCTTTCTTAGCTCTCTCAAATCCAGGAAAACATATGTTATGTTTCTCTTCCCCAGAGTCCCACTTCTTCTCAGCCACGTGAAGTGCCATCTGTGCTTCCCAGCCTGGCAAGCTAAAAATCTGCTGTCATTCACATCAGCAGTGATCAAATTAAAGGCAAAGACTGTCCTCTTTAATAAAACAAGATGACTTACAAATGGCAATCTAGATCACGGCTCCGAAGTGATGAGTGGTGAGCATGGTTAGTTAAAGGGTCATATGGAGGAAAAGGTGGCAAACAGTAGACTATCTTCAGAGCTTCCTTGATCTCTGTAAACTAACACAAAAACTATGGGCAATAAAACAAGAGTAGCTGGAAGTCTCAGAAAATAAACAAAAATATGACTCAACTGACACAACACATTTAGTGGGATGCTACATAAAGTTAGAGGGCATACTTGGCTCAGGAAGGACAGATACAGATGGTGGAGCAAGAAATCTTGTCCTGAATATCTAAGGTTTGTATACTTGTTCTCAAATCCAGAATGCAACAAAAGCCAAACACTCCACATAGCATTAAAATGAGAAAGTTACAGTGAGAAGGAAAGTGTAGATCTCCTATAAATTACCAAACAAGAAAATTTAAGTGGATGAGGCTTTGGAGGGACTGCTGAGAGAGACTGTTTGTTTCTTTTTGGTTCTTTCATTTTGTTTTGTTTTTCTAGACAGCTAGCAGAATCATTCAAAGCACAAGTTTTAATATTAACGATTCACAGGATAGGCCTTTCAGGAAGCAGACCATAGATATAACTGAGTTAACCTCTAGTTGGTAACTGGCTTGACTATTGGATTTACGAAAGTTAACCTAAAAGGTTACATCAATATACTAATGCCTGAAACTTTCCCAGACACTGAAATGCAAATCATCAGGTTAGAACAAGCCCTGAAATACTTTTGATGAAGGCCAACTGCACTCTTCCAACCGCTGGGAACAGTCTGAGGGTTATCACACGGACAGGAAAACTTCCAAATGGTACCGCGCATGCAGCTACCCGTTTTGAAGGCTGACAGATTAACAGAAAGGACAAATCTCAATCCATGCTAGCTTTCCTCAGTACCAGACAATGGTCCACTTTATTAGTGTTGATGCAGCCAAAAGGGTTTTGAAATCAAACCAGTTTAAGGAAAAACAAAAACTGAGTGCAGATAAAGTCTGGAAGAGTACACAAAACTAAGAAAAGGGGAAAGCAGTAACCATCTTTAGAAGTTTAACCAAAAGAATGAGGAAATTTAGAGGCAAGGAAATCACACAGAGAGAACACTCTCTCTAGACACAGGCTACTGAAAGGAAGGACTGAAAAAAGCTGTCAGGAAAGCCCAATTAAGAAAGTTGTTAAGTGAGAACACAGACAACATGAAGAAGAAATAAAGGCTGAATTGCTGGCAAAACCTATTCTCTTGAAATAAGGTCAAGAAACTCAATAAGAAACAAACCTGTGTTTGAATTTGAGGAAGAAAATCGTTTGTGCAGTACAGCCTCATGATTATTTGTTATCGGCTACAGTAATTAGTTCAAAAGAGAAAGCTTATCCTATCAAAAGACAAGGCTATGAATACCAATGTTTGACAGTCCCAGCAAAAAAAAGTAAGATCTAAATCAGCAAGCTTCACAGAACAAGACAGACAGTACCATGCATGTCACTGAAAAACAATTGTGATTTTGAAAACACAACAAAAAGGAACATGGCTGTAAGCCAAAAAAAAAAAAATCTGTTTTATTTCTATTTCATACTTATTTAAAAAAACTAGAGGGCCTGGCTATAAATGATGAGGCATTATTTTAAACTGTGGGATTTAATTCAGCCTATCAAACTTCAGATATAAAGCAAATAAAGTTTTTAAAAAAAATTTTAAAAATATACACCTTACTACCCACTACAAATATCATTACTCAGTCTTTTAGAGTCAGAGAAATTTTCATTGAAAGAGAAGTGAACACACAAGAGAAATACCAACACCAACAGAATTACTAAGAATCCTTTATGTATGTTTTGAAACAATTCATGTAGTAGCAGATTAAAAGAAAGAAACAGCATCTTCCTTAGATGCCTACCCTGTTCCTTCTTCTTTCTTTTTTTTCTTCCTTCTTAAAAGGTAAGTTCTTCAAACCTGCCCACAGTGAGCACAGAGTTTGATATTGCTATGGAAATTATACTAGGAATTCATACATAATTTCATCTTTCATTTTAAGCTTTTCAAACAAGAACCAAATAAAAATCATAGCATTTTATTCCAAAGTCTATCGTCAAACAGCTTGAGTGACTCTGCTTTTATTAACTGATTGGTCAAATAGCAGTAAGGTGACATTAATAAGACTGTGGTCAACTTCACTGCTGTGATTCAGAACCATACCAGCAGCTGTGCAGATTTCAAAGACGGTATCAATTTCATACTGCTGCCATTGCTGCTCCGTGGGAAGGCTATGAACAGATGCAAGCAGCATTCTGCATCCAGGAAGCCGAGAAAAAAGGAAGATACAACACTGCTTCCCTTGAGGCGAAACAGCGCTGCAGCTTCATGTTTATCAGACACAGGCTAATCAAAGGTAGATCTTCAAACAAAGGTCAAGAAGACTATCAAAGCTGAGATTCTAGCAATTAAGATCAAAGAAGTGGTCAGGGATTTTCAACAAGAAATATCGGAAAGACCTTTTTGAAATTTGTCTGTTAAGTGGCTGATGGTGGCTGATAATGAAGGAAGCTGAAAATTTGTATTCAATATAATTCCATTAGCATGAATATTACACAAAAAATATGCAATTTATATATTTCACAACACCAGAAAATGCCTTTGAAACTATTCCTCGATACTACACACCAAGCTTTATAGAGCCTAAAAGTTAGGAAAAAAACAGGTACTAATACTACGGTACATTTCATTTCAGAGAGGTTTCAGGTCTTTTAAGTTGCTTGTATTTGAATAACCTTTGACACATCTTTTCCTGGACCGTGCTTCACCACAATTAGACTAAAATATTGTGATATTAAGAAGAGACTATTGCTAAATGTATACACAAAGGTTCCTCCTGAAGGGGTTCTGTTATTTTCCTGTCTCCCACTTTTACAATCCATTAGGCAATCTTGCATTCCTCTTTTATTCCTCTGATGCTTAATTTATGAAGGAAATTTTTAGAAAATTATGCATATGTCTTCCCTACTTAGGGATAAAAAGCAAATATCATTTTTAAAGTTACATGTTGAGTTTAATCAAGCTGAATTTCATCTTTTTATCTCTTTCAGTCTATAACGTATGAAAGAAAGCAAACAGACTCACTGCAATGAATTTACTGTGGGTTAAAGGCTCCACAACTGAGAGTTCTTCATTCATTCCCAAAACAAGTATATATTGGTAGTAATTCAGGTTTCCCTACACTATCCAATGACTGTGGTACAAGCTACCCTATGTGACCAGTATCAGGTATCATCTAGTATAATTATATAGTTTTGTATATATGTATGTCTATATATGGATCTGTATAATCTATACTGTATGTAGAAGCTAGTTTTCATACAGCAAAGAACTTCATAAATTACACCAAGCGCCACTTCTGTTTTCCTTCATAACAACAGCTTCACTTAGCCATAGATCACCCTTTCCCACAGCAGTCAAAAGGTGCTGACAGACACCATGCAAAGAAGACAAGGTGGTACTCAAACACCAAGGGATACGGAATCGTGAAATTGGGTCTTCTGCTAAATCCTGATCCAAGTAAGAGGACAGTAGGAAAGGAAAAGGCAGTATATGGAAGAACACCGGGAAGCATGAAAGAAAAAACATTGAGACAATGTTAAAAAACATTGAGATGTAATCTTAAGCCTGATGTAAAAGCACATTTTGTAGTAGCTTTCACTGTACACATAGTTTTACAGAGATACAGTTTGACATCAGTGCTGTCCATCATTGAACTCATTAGAGAGCCTACTGAATAAAGAAGGACAAACTTGTCACTACACTTCATACATCTCCATCAGGAAATAGAAAGCCTAAAGCTGAAAAAGAGCAAGATAAAAGATAGCTGAGAGACAAAATGTTTTGTTGAGGCTCAAACTGCATCCTCAAGAACTGATGACTCTTCTTTCCAAATACCTTTTCTCCACACACTACACATGCTGACCGAGTAACTGTCACCAATTACACATATGTGATAAGTGCAGCTTAGGGAAGACAGGCCCCTGCAATAGTATAAATGACATTAGAAATCACAGTTCGAAAGACAATATTCCATTTTGGTTTACCAGATTCCAGCAGAAACTTTTCAGAGTGATAGATGTACTACTAATACACCACAAAAAGTATTTACACTGATTATTCTTAAATACTGTCACACTGTATTTTGGGGTATTTTTAATGGTAGTACATACTAACTGTGCACACCTGGGACTATCCACCCTCAAAATAACAGTAAGTCTTCACACAGCACATCCAAACACAGCTGAAGAATTCTCAGATGGGAATCCACAGTTCACAGCACTTTTTTCTCTATAATCACATTTGACCTAACATATAAATTAAAAAATGCCATAATCTAAGGACTCTGAGCTCTAGATACCCTTCAACATCAGCTGATGGCAGTTAATAAACACCACATTGATGCAACATTTTCAAGCAACAACCAAGAAAAGAACTGTCCAAAGGAGCATTCCATATGCTTCTATTCCAAAGCACTTATGATTTCAAAAAGCACAGTTAAAGCTATCACCTCTTTTGATATGTCTAAGCCAGACAAAGAAATAATCAATCTCCTTGTGGTTGCTTCTGCCAGGGAAGGTAAGATGTTTAAGCAACAACAATACTACATATTTATAAGAGACTTTAGGAGAAAAGCCACTAACAAAGGTTATCAATCTAAAGATTCCCTGTTTGTTTATGACTTTGAGGAGCACTTGAGTAACAGAAATGGCACAGAGAAACATTAAGTACACAAGCAGTTCTTTACTGTCCTAGAAGTCAGATCAATGGAAACCCCCTCAATAAATGAAAAACTGTATTGGCTAAATATGTTTGACTTGCAGGTGCCACTGAATTACACCCACTATTTACAAACTTCTCAGCAGGAAACAATAATCTGCATGAACTCCAAGGATGCACCTTTGCTGTCTAACACAGTGTGAGCATATTGCAACCTTTCACATCAGTGTCATGAGGAAGTATATTTAAATAAACATTTAAAGGCTGTGAAAAAGTGTTTCCGTGTTTACATTAGCTACATAAACATTGAGAAAGTCAGAGGAGGGCTGTTCAGAATCTGTATGCACTTTTGAGATAGCACTCTGAAATTAACAAGAAACAATTCTGCTTACTATTTTTCACATTTATTTTCAAAAATAACCATGTAATTGATACCTTCATTAACATTTCTGATGGGACACTAAACCGTATCTCCATCTCAGATTTTTAGAAACATAAAAGATTAGTCATATAAGTCTATAAAAACAAAAAGCCATCAACTAATCATTTATTTTCCTAAACAATCCATAGCAAAACACATTCAAAATATCATACGGATGCCTTAACCAACATGACATGCCTTGACAACATCTGAAAATCTTTACTACTTTGTTTCATAGCCAATTTTATGTTTGTCTTCTAAAATACATCATTCTTTCACAAATCTCTACTTTAAGGAGAGGGCTCTCTGCCGGAGAAAGCAGGATGTTATTTAACCAGGAGCAAACCTGGAATCTGCCAGGTCAAAGTACTACAGAAGGGATCCCCAAAGTTAACAAACCACTAAAATTTACGTTATATTAAAGGACCAATCAAAGATCAGTTTCGGGGGGAAAAAAGAAAAAAAAAATACACGTCACATCAACAAAAACTGCAGATAAAAAGTATTTAATCTTTTCCAAATGACAACTGATGTCAACTTGACATAAAAAGTTGGATAAAAGGGTATCTTAATGACAGGTGAAACTCAAAATATTTACTCGCCTAAATTACTGTCCAGAAGGAATGGAATCCTTAAGTACTGAGTGCAAGTTAATTTCAACAATTCAGCATAAACCCACAGGCACTTAACCTGAGAATTCAGTTAAAACTCCCTTAAAAAATAAACAACTTTCTCAAGTGAAAATATAGAAAACACTGCAATTACGTCTCCAGGTAAACTAATGAGACACCCTCATTTAAAAAATTAATTTCAATCATTCTACTTACCTGAACAAGATGACATCATCCCTGTAGAAATGCTGTACTGCTACCTACCAGTTCCCTACTTTTTGCAAAGCTATCACTACTCTTGAACAGTTCACTTGGCTATAGCCAATAGGTCTAACCTAGCATAAAAATTCCTTTACAGTTATTACAGTTGATGACAAAAGCATAGGAAAATCAAGTCCTATTACATGTTAATGTATTTATCAAACATTATTTCAACAAGAGCTAACCATAATTGCAAAAATTGCCAACCAATAATCAGAATTCTGTTATACATTCAGACCTCCAGCAATTACATGCCTCAGGCATTTCAACTAATAGTTTTGTGCTCCCTCTGTCTTCATGACTCATTTAACCCTTTCTTAGGTCTACTGCTTTCCATCCTGCATCTGACATAAGGTAAAGAACATTATACATCCTAAAATTCTTTCTGTAAATTTAAAAAAAAAAAAAAAAAAGGCAGGGCTATGACAGAGACAGGACAATGGAAAGAAGTTGATAGGTATCAGAAGAGCATTCAATTAAATACAGAATCATTCCTAGTACTGACGCAATAAATAACAAAATGTTTGTAGAAAGCGTAACCGAAACCCAGGAAGCCATTTTGCAATTAAGACCCATACACAGCTTAAACTCTAGTGACCTGCACGCTCATGAGATGAGTAGTCTCAATATTGGTTTTGGCAGAACTCTATCTTTTTGGAATCCAGTCTCAACTACAGGGAAAAGTGTTCAATGCCAACAGAAGAGCATCCTCCCTTGAGAAAACAAACATCAAACCACAACACTGCAATGAATCATAGAATAGGTGAGGCTGGAAGGGACCTCTGGAGGTCATCTTGTCCAACCCCCTGCTCAAGCAGGGCCACCTAGAGACAGTTGACCAGGAACATGTCCAGACAGCTTTTGAGTGTCTCCAAAGATGGTGACTCCACAACCTGTCTGGACAACCTGTGCTAGTGCTCGGTCACCCTCACAGTAAAAAAGTGTTTCCATATGCTCAGACAGAACTGCCTGTGTTCCAGTTTGGACCTATTGCCTCTTGTCCTGTCACTGGGCACCACTGAAAAGAGCCTGGCTCTGTCCTCTTTGTACCCTCCTGTATTGACCCTGACCGAGAGACAGTTGCATGTTTAGGAGTTAGTGATAAACATAACAGTTAACCTGAGTGGGCACAGGCCTGTGCTGCGCTGCACAAAGTCCTTGGCTGCAAGTTAAACTCAGCCAGCTAACTGTTAACAGAAGACCCTGCAAGCAGTTTCCCCCTTGGTACCAGTGATTACGCTACCTGCATGGTCTTGCCTTTATCTAAAAGTGCAGCAAGAATTTCTCATGAGAACATCCTTTAGGAATAGAGTTGTTTTCTTGTGAATGAATTATATAATAGCTTGAATGACCAGAAGGGAGAGCTTCTCTCCACAAACAGGATCTGCTCTGCTCTGCACAGTGCACCAGGGGAAAATCCATCCAGGCTCCGTCTGGTGCTGCATAAACACAGGGTGCCCAGCACCTGGAGGGATGTAAGATTTACTCACTATCTGTATTTCTCCTCTTAGTCTGCCTTACAAAAGCAGTTATCTTATTAAGCCATTTGTTGTCAGGCCTTTCTTACTGAGATCCAGAAAGTATGCTGCACTGTCTCTCTCTTACATCAACCCCCACTCCGGTACCCCCCTTCAGGTATCTATATACATTGATAAGATTCCCCTGAGCTTTCTCTTCTCTAGGCTAAGCAGTCCCCAAGTCTCTCAGTCTTTCCTCATAGGAGAGATGCTCCAGTTCCTTAATCATCTTCATAGCCCTTCACTGGACTCTCTCCGGTATGTTCATGTCTCTCTTGCACTGAGGAGCCCAAAACTGGACACATTGCTCCAGATGTGGCCACACCAGTGCTAAGCAGAAGGGAAGGATCACCTCCCTCAAACTGCTGGCAACACTCCTCCCAATGCAGCCCAGGATACTGTTAGCCTTTTTAGCTGCAAGGCCACATTGATGGCTCATGTTCAAGTTCATGTCCACCAGGAACCCCAGGTCCTTTTCTGCAAAGCTGCTTTCCAGCCAGTCGGTGCCCAGCAAATGGGGTTCTTCCTCCCCAGGTGCAGGACATGGCATTTCCCTCTGTTGAACTTCATGAGAGTGGCCTCACAATGGTTGACCCTCCATATACTGTCTAGATATAGCCAAGAAAATAACTTATGTAAGGAAAGAAAGAGAGCAGGTTGCCAAAACACAAAAAATGCCTTTATAAAAGGGCAGTGGACTCACGTATACCGATAATATGGAACATTTTCTGGGAAAAATGGCATGAGTGTTCCCTGCTTAAATATCAGAACTGTAGCATGAGAGAGCACAGACAAACCCTCAAAGTAGAATCATAGAATCATTAAGGTTGGAAAAGACCTCTAAGATCATCAAGTCCAACCGTTAACCCAACACCACCATGCCCACTAAACCATGTCCCTAAGTGCCGCATCTACACGTCTTTTAAATACTTCCAGGGATGG
>NW_008795128.1:3278304-3288620 GCF_000699145.1 Aptenodytes forsteri
AAAAAAAAAAAAAAAAAAAAAAAAAAAAAAAATTTGTTTGAGTTTGTTTCAGCAGGGAATCAACTGTAACTGTGAATGGACCAACACTGGAGACATGCATCTGGCTAACTAATCCTCTTAGGTAGACATACAAATTTGACAGTTCCCCCTCTATACTTGTGAAGAATGAGCAAGCCCACCCTAAACAGCCACAGCATTCAAACAGTGAACCCAAGATTGATACAGTTGGAATAGTAGATGTATTCACAATCTACATAAGAAAATGCCCCATGAAAGGCAGAGTCCTGGAAGTCCTAACTGAAAATATAGTTGGTCACAAAATTGAACTGTCTCTGTGAAGCAGGGACAGCAGGATCTTATCTCCTATAGGACTTCAGAAAACAGTGGACTTGGAAGTAAGCAAAAATCGATGTTCTGTAAAATGGTATCTCGAACTCATTCTGTGGACAGTCTAGGATCAAAACGTCTCTGGCTGAGAGATACCAGCATATCCTGTTACATCTCAAGACATGGTTTTACCTTACTGTCAGATTTCAGTACTAGGGATATTTCCTATTCTTGGCCCAATAGCTTGAAGCAACTAGGGGTATACCAGAGATGTGTTCAGAGTGCCTGAGGATAAACTGCAAGCAAGTGATTTTGTGCACACACATAGAGAGGTCTGAAGAGCAATCAACTAAATAGAGACAATGTTCTCTCAGCACTTCTGTAGACACAGAATCTGCAGAATTATTATCTGTCATTACCTATGCATGAAACTGCAATATGTTGCGCAGAAAAATCAAGGAAGCATTTTAAATTATGCTGAACTCTCTGTATCTTATATGTATGTCTAGCTCCTCGAGAGACCAACATTTCTTTGCTCTAGGTTGTACTGAATACCTAATCCTGTAAGAACACTATCCATTGTAATCAAGTGGAGAAGGATAAAAGGGCTTTCTCACATGCATTCCAAGGGTCCTGCTGCCACTGAAGGAAAAAAATTACATCAGAAGAAACCATCAACAACCTGCTAAGGGACAGCATCCCCTGCTCCCTAGGAAGTACACAAAGCACACTCACATCTGCAGAGTTTGAAGATGTTGGCATAGGGTGTAATGTAAGCTGTCATATTACCCAAATTCCCATCCATCTTTACAGCCTGGTGGGGCAATCTTGAGGGTATTGATAACTAGTCCAGCACCACCTCACTGAAGTTAAAAGACAACAAAAGTTGCAGAGAGAACGTCTAGCAGTGCAACCCAGAATCCAGAGTGCTGAATAGGCATCTGCAATGAAGAACAACTCAAGGAGAACATCTTTCAGTGCCACTGTGTCCTAAACAGTGGGCCACATCAGGAAAAAGGTGTAATTCATACTGTCCGAACTGCTATAACTTGAAAACACCCCAAGCAATGGACAGATCAAAAAGCAAGTTGTTGTACTGTTAAAAAAAAAAAATCCCAACAGAACTGTGAAACAGACTTATTTAACGAACAGAAATGTTAAGACATGCATCCAGAAGATTGTAAACTGTGAGCAAATCTTTCCAAACCTTTTAAAAAGCTAAAAAATCTCAGACCATAGAAAAAGGAAGTGCAGAGACTACCTAAGCATACCAAGGCATGGTACAATACCACAAAGGTGTCTCAGTGAAACAAAACCATAAGTAGGGGAAACAATTAATATATATTTTTTTAAAAAATATTTTCTTCTGTGAATTCAAACCTTGCCCTAAATAGGGAACAAATGCTTGCCTAGGCATCTGAGAGAAACTAAAGACATAATGTGCCCTGCCATGAATGGTCTTATACAACTTGGGGTGGGAGAAAAACAGGAGAGAGAGAGAAAACAGACCATCAACACACTACATACACTGCAACAGCAAAAACTGTTCAGTCTCAAGAACACTATCATCTAACGTGTGAATATCCATACTGAGTGTCAAACAGCAAGTTGCTTAGCTAACACCCAAAAAGAGACAAGATGTCAGCTAAGTACAGCATATCAGAAACCTGTATACGTTTCAGGTATATTACATATTTTATCATCATAAATAGAGGCATGGAGCTAAAGACAAAGGTTTCAGACAATCTGAAAGCTCACATTTTGAAACAGGTCACTTGGTCAACAGAAACCTCCTTAAAGGCAAAGAGTTTAAAGAAGAAATTTATGTAACTGAATACACTAATAATCTAAAGAATTTTTTTTTTCAAAAATAAGTTTTATGTTTAATAAACAGCATATCAGATACTTACTGTAATATTTATTACATACGTGCACATGAACACCTCAAAAAAAAAAAAAACCCTCCAAAAAGCTTGACAAATGTATTTGTACCCATGCAAATCAAACTTACCATAAAAAGTTATTATGACACTGTGCAAGTTCTAACCAAATTATGGTAAAGTTGAACATAAGTAATTTAATAAACTAAAGATGAACATTGGGATGTTGTTGGAACAGAATTCTTACTGTTCTTTTACAAAACCTTTTGGAAGAAAAATGCTTTGAAGAAAGAGTTTAACACACAGCAAGTCAGAATTAACTTCCATAAGATTTTCACAGCAATGTTCCACAAGCTTCTAAAAACAGTCTTTACAGAATTAATAGTGCCATGGTGATATTCATTACTATTAACTGTCTCACAAAAGAAACTCTCTAATATTACAGAAAATTATTCACCTTACCACTATAAGGTTATGAGGCAAACATATAATGAAAGCAGACTCCTAAAAAGCATTTACATCCAGAATTAATATTGCTACCGTAACGCAATTGTAGCAGCACAAACTTCACCAAAGTCTAGAATGACCAATACCTGAAGTGTTTCATTTTATTTTGAATGTATTATACCTGAAAATAAATGATATAAATTATGCTTTATTAATACCTGTATTTGAAGGAACTAATTAAAATGGTTGATTCACTGGAAACTATGCTTTGCTATAGAAATCACCTATAGAAATCCACTTGTCTTAGGGAGGATCCCTAAAGACTACAGGTTAGCAAATACAAATAAAGGGGAAAAAACCTCAGAAAAGGGTCATTCAAAGATTTCCTCATGTAGCATCTCATACTTGAATAACAAAAATAAAAACTAATTAAAAAAAAAAAAATCCCCCGCCTGTGATTTAACAGTAGCTCCTTGCTACAGGCAACTCTTCTGATTTGAAGACTTGTAGCCAAAAGTCTTCCAAAACAGTTACTGGGCTCCTCGTATCTTAGAACTGCTTATCCTCCTTTCCCATTCCCCTTCCCCCCTCTGGAAATGTGGAGGGGGAGGGAGGGAGAGAAAAGAAAACGAAGAAACAATAATCATGTGAGGGGTCATTTAACAGTAGCTCCTTGCTACAGGCAACTCTTCTGATTTGAAGACTTGTAGCCAAAAGTCTTCCAAAACAGTTACTGGGCTCCTCGTATCTTAGAACTGCTTATCCTCCTTTCCCATTCCCCTTCCCCCCTCTGGAAATGTGGAGGGGGAGGGAGGGAGAGAAAAGAAAACGAAGAAACAATAATCATGTGAGGGAACTATTATATCATGTATTTGGGGCGGGGCGGGGGGGAAATCAGAATTGATTTCAACTGATTTAACAGATAGTCAGAAAATCACCACCTTGAAATGATGCATTATGAGCTACATAATATGAATTTACATACATATCATGACAAATGACCCAGAAAAATCACCTATTTTTAAAGCTGCCAGATGCTTCCTTGTAGAAGATTCATTTTTCAGTTTCTTTTAAGTTGACAAAGGCTTTCCAAGATGACCCATTCTGTGCCAGGTATCCATCCATGTCAAAGCTGGGCTATTTCAATGTTTTCATTGTATGCAAAACATATTTTTTCCCCTTTCCAAGGAAAGCTACAGAAAAATACATTTTTGCCCCATTACAAAAGGCTATTTTTTCTTTAAAAAGTTTAATTACTTGCATGCTTTAAGCTCCACATGCATCTTCCTAAGAGACAGCAAAATGCATATCCTGACACACAAATGATGCTTTTGTCAAGCTCACTGTAACGTTACTGTTATTGATTTTTTTTTTCATATGTTACAGCTGAGTCACCTACACATTCTGTCTGTACTGACTGCATTCCAGTATAAGGCTTCTGGGAGCTAAGCATCCGCAGTTGTAGACTCATAGGATAATACAGGTTGGAAGGGACCTCCAGATGTCCCTAGTCCAACCTCCTGCTCAAAGTCAACTATGAGATCAGACCAGGTTGCTCAGCTTTATCCATTTGTGTCTTGAAAACCTCTAAGACAGAGGCTACACAGCTTCTCTGGGCAACCTCTTCCACAGCTTGACTACGGTCATGGAGAGAAATTTTTTCCTTGTATCCAGTCTGAACCTTCTTTGTTTCAATTTACGACCATTGCCTCATGTCCTCCCACCACACGCCTCAGTAAATAGCCTTACTCCATCTTCTCAAAGACACCAGCAGGTTGTTATTAGATCCCCCTGAAGCCACCTCTTCTCAGCCTCTCCTCACAGGGCAAGTGCTCCAGCTTCCTAACCATCTTGGTAGCCCTCCACTGAATTAACTGCTGTTTATCGATGTCTTTCCTGTATTGAGGGTCCCAAAACTGGGTGCAGTACTCTAGATGCAGTCTAATGAGCACTAAGTAGAGAGGGATAATCACTTCTCTCCATCTACTAGCTATGTTCCTGTTAATACAGCCCAGGATGTTGTTGCCCTTCTTTTCTGCAGGGGCATGCTGCTGCTGGCGCATGATCAGAGTGCTGTCTACCAGGACCCCAGTGCTGTCTACCAGGACCCCAGGTTTCTCCAGCAGAGCTGCTTCCCAGCCAGTCAGTCCCCAGGCTGTATCGCTGCAAGGTGCTCCTCCTGCCCAGATGCAGGGCTTTGCATTTGTCCTTGAATTTCATAAGGCTCCAGATGGGCCTTGTGTTCACAATGCCAAAGTCCCTCTGAATGGCAGTCCCATCCTCATGCATATCAACTATTCCCCCCAATTTGGTGTCATCTGCAAGCACAAGAGCACACTCTACCACCTTCTCAGGATGAACCGCTGCAGTACCCCACGTGTTACCAACCTCCTTATATCACACATTAACCACTACTTTCTGAGTCCATCCATCCAACCAGTCTTTTACTCATCTAGTTCTCCATGCACTCAGACTGTAATGTCCAAATCTAGATACAAGAATATTGTTGGAGACAGAGTTGAAAGCCTTGCTAAAGTCAAGGTAAATGAAATCCACAGTTCTTCCCTCATCCAAAAATTCAGCTATTTTACCATATTAGACAATCAGGCTAGTCACGCATGATTTACCTTTGATAAAACCATGCTGATTGTTCCCAATCACTTCCTTCTTCTTGTGCCCAGAAACATGTTCCAAGAACACCCATGCCCTTATTTTCCCAAGGACGAAAAGGAAGCTAGCCAGCTTTGTAGCTCCTTGGACTGTATTTTGGCCTTTTTTGAAGGGTACAACATATGCCTTTCTCTAGTCATCGTGAAGCTCTCCTGACAGCCAAGATGTTTCAAAGATGATGGGGAGGGACCTCACTGTGACTCTGGCCAGCTCTATCAACATCCCCAGACACAGTCCATTTGGCCACATGGACATGTATGATTCGAGTTCTCTCAATAAACCCCGACTCAATCCTCATCCACTGCTGGTAGCTACTCTCCTCAAACCCTGCAACTGAGCACAGAGGCCTGGGAGACCTTATTGGTGAAGACTCACTAAGGAAAAGAGGGCATTGCGTACCTCAGCCTTATCCGTGTCCGCTGCCACTAAATGACACATCGCATTCAGAAGGAAGCCCATATTTTACTTGTCCAGCTTTTTACTACTAAAGTACTAGAAGAAACTCTTCTTGCTGCCCTTGACCTCCCTTGCAAGTGTCATCTCTAGGTGAGCATTGGCTCTCTTGATGTCATCCCTACATACCAGGACAATGTTTCTAAATTTCTCCTTTGTAGCCTGTATCAGCTTCCACTGCTTGTATATTCCATTTTTGCACTGGAGCTCAGGCATGAGCCAAGCTCATCTCGATAGGCCTGCTTGTTTTCCTGAGTATCAGGATGGACCACTGGCATCTAAATTGCTTCTCAGTGATATCTTGCTGGACCCAGCAAGCATGAAAAGGTGAGCTATCCACATGAACAAAAGGGCGGAAAAGAGGGGGACCAATAGGACTTGACTGAAGAAAGAACTGCAGTGGGGGAAAAAGCTGATACAATTGACACGGTGAACAGAATGTCGAATTTGGGATACAGACCAAGTCTGAGATGGGTGAGAAGACTGGTAAGAAAGGAAAAAAACAAATTCAGATGAGAGACCAGCTAGGCAGGAAGACCAGACTGAAATACAACACTGCAGCTGGAAAACTTCAGAAGATAGAACAGGAGCCAGTGGAAATGCAGAAGAGAGAGAGGACAGATCCTAGCCATGATAGAGAACTGGATGTGAAGCTGAGGATAGTGGACAAAAGCCTGAGACCAGCAGACAGGAGTGCAAATAGCTGGATAGGATTCAAACAGTGAAAGAACACTGGGATAAACAATTTTTATAACAATTTAGTTAGAATCTCCCTGCACAGCAGTTCTGGATCTCATATAAGAAGCCCTTTAGCAAGAAACAAACTGTTTACATGGGGAAAGTAGGATTGTGATAAAAATTTCAGAATAGGGCAAAAAAGATTGGGACAGGAAGGTATTTAAGTAGATATCACAGAAGGAATAAGCAGAAAAAAATCAGCATCCACCAGGACATGCTCACTCCCAGAGCCTGGAACAGAACCCAAGATTCCAGAGTTTCATCACTACTTTGAAACACTTAAAAATCTCAGAAAACCATTCACAGACCATATCATTTGGACCACAGATGAATTACAAATTACTAGTATCATATTCTCTGCTAGCTCAAGTGGCAGAAGTCTCATGGCAAAATATACAAATTTCAGCCTTTCTAAAGACTTATATGCTATAATGCAATCCCACATGATAGAAGGTTCCCTTCTGTCCATCAGGGTTGCTGCCTTTTCTAATCTAGCATGTTGAACATTTTGTTTATGTGCAAAATTATCTTTTTTTTAAACAGATGAGTACAAAAAACCTAACCCTCGGTTTAAAAAAAAATTATAGTCACATCACAAAAATTAAAGATTATTTGATTTTGTTCTCTGTGCCCTTATGTGCAAGGTACTCTTGCTGTATTACTGAACAAGATGTTTAAAAAAATTTAAATAATGACACTATATTATATAAGGACCTTGCCATATGCACTGCAAATGTTGGCAAGTGTGCTGTTAATAAGATAGGTATTGCAGGAAAAGAGGGGGAATTAATATTGTCATGGAGAATTTGATTTTCTTCTTGTTCCTTGCAAGCAAATCCTTTTAAAAAAAAAAAAAAAAAAAGGCTTTCAATGGGCAATCCACTCTTCATCAAAATTTTGGACTTAGTATCTTGGGGTTAACATTGCGGCAGATCTAAGTATTTATACTTGCAGTCTAAATCAACAGACACCATACTACAAATCAAGCAGTGAGGTCTTTTCTAGCATATGCATTCATGGATCCCTGTTAAGGGATCTATAAAAAATAACGAAGAAAAGGTAGGTTATTGTTAGTAAATTACATAAGGAAACAGACCTTTATGAGGAAACATTTTAGAACATGCAAATCATTAACACACTGATAGATTATTTTGAAAAATCATATCATAAAGGCCCTAAATTGGATATTCAACACAAAGGGACACATAACACATCTCCAGAGACTTCTGTGAAAATATTACTAGTGAAACATGCAGGCATTGGAAACTGAAGGTAATGAAACAGCAAAAGAGGAAATTAAGAAGGTACAGTCTGAACAGCACATAACAAATAGTGAGGCCACCCGTTACTCCATACCAAGAAAAAGATTCAATATTGCTCACTGAACACAATCTATGCCATTCTGTGCTATATACTGAAAGAAACATTGTAGGGAAAAGTGTAACATTTAACCATATATTTACAGGCCAAATTACAGTTCTTACAAGAATCCCTAATTCTGGCATTTCATGATTTATGAGAGCTTGATCTTGCAACTTCAAAGTTCTTTGAAGATAGTTTTTGTTGCATAATAGCAAAACATATGCGCAATTTCCCTAAAAAACACACACGTCACTTCACTTGCAGATTATATTCATCATATGAGATGCATATTAATGCAATCATACACAGCATGCATCATCTACATTTGTTTTCCTTATTGTATTAGAAGCATATTCTGTGACCAAACAGCAAGCTTTTGAATGAGTCTAGAAAAAAATTAAGTCACATTTTGTTTTGACACTAGCTCCCCCTCCAGACCAGCCTAAGATTATAGTAATTACTTTTTATTTTAAATTCTGACTCTGCATCAAGATTTAAATACTCAAGTCCAAATCTTCTTCATCTTTATCCCCTTAAATGTCAATGAACAGACTGATGAGATAATGTATATGTAAAATTATAGTTTATTATTTTTTACTGTACATAAATTCCACAACTGGGAAAATCATTTGGTTTAGAACAGATCTGACAGATAAATCAGCAATTCTGTACAGCTACAGAGAGACAGGAATGGACCAAAAATACAATTTTTCATATTAATCCTATGAATGGTCTGCAATTTTTGTAACATATAAACATTCCATTATACAATCAAGCCTCTGTTTGCAGTCCCAATAAAGTGATCATAAACCACAGATGCCAAAACAAAAGGAAGCCCCTATGTGGTTTAGTACTGCCTTTACTAATTCACTTAAGGTGAATCAGCTCCATTTCTACTCCAGCAAGTACAGCTAACATTTTTTTCTTGTTCTAATATTAGCTAGAACTAGTAACTTTTCATTTGCTTAGCTAATGAAACTGCCAAAATTTTAAACAAACGAAGACACAAGAGTAAAAGAGAAAGAAAACTACAACTTCCAATCTGACCCTCTGTATTTCCCAGTTGTCAAATGTCCTGGCAGCTACATCACTAAAAGAGTGCATTTGCATGATTCAACACTCCAGGTTGATTCCTACCCTTCCCTCATTATTGAGCTGCTTTGCTCAGAAAATACGAATAATTAATTATACTTTCAACACTGAAAAAAGGTTAGGTTGTCTCATTATGTCTTGTTGGGAAAATATGCAAACTTTGCAATATGCTAGTTTGCCAGTTTAAGGTACATATACATATGAAACCCTAACAAGTATCAATAAAAAATTGGCAGTAAACATACCTGTAATAACCAGAGAAACAGACGTTACTGGAAATACATCAAAGCATAGTCACCAACTCCTAATAACTAGCTTTCTTTAATAATGGAAGAAATTGTAACAGAGCCTTCTGTAAAACCACCCCAGCAGCAGCAGCACAGGCAATGTTGGCCATTTATTTGCTTTTGAAGTTCAGACTTTTCTAAAGTTTTTGACAATTTACAATGGAGAATGACATAGAAAAAGAAAAAAGATTAATACTCTAAAATCAAAGAACCTTTTCATGCTTAAACACTCTTTCTTAAGTATTTACTCCATTAGCTTTCAGTTAATGCCTAGACATTAAAATACTGCATTTTGGGGTAGAGGGAGTATGCGTATATATGTTTATAAATGTACATGTGTATACTGAAACATACACGTTTCAGCTGATGTGTATGTTTCAGTATACACACACACAAAAAAGGCACAAAGTGCTAATACAAGATCACAAAGTGAAGAATGTTCTGAACACATGGTTGTTTTCCCCATCCGTGTACGCACAGCACATGGATCACAGTGTACCATGCATGCATTGAGGACATAAGGACGGCAGGTACTGCCCCAAGGAACTTACAGTCTTTCAACAAGCAATTTTTCAGCTGATGTCTATGGCCATAGGCTTTTTGGTACAACCTGCACCACGGCATTATAGTCTCTACCTATTTTCGTACCCTCAGTCACGAGCTTCTGAAAGCAGAGGGTCACAGCCTGGTCTTTGGAGAGCAGCTAGAACACAGTGGGTACACACCCGCACACAGATGTGAAAGACCTGAGCATACATTAAGCACAAACTTGACTAGAGGAAAAATCGCCGGAGCCTTATCAGTAACAGAATCCAAGACCAAAGCAGTTAAATGTGCCGAAATACGGTAAAGGTCGCCGTGGGAAAAGCCCCAGGCAACAACCGATGGCTCTGCACCCTTGTAAGACAAGCACTTCCTCGAGCTACCAGGCGGCCCTAGAGCGGAAGGTCCGTCCATAAAGCCCAAGTTTCCCGTGTACTTCTCTCTGCCAAAACCAGACGTCCCCTCGGGCGGCCACAGTTCCTGGGACAAGGAAAGTTGGAGGCCGCTCCCCGCGCCC
>NW_008795128.1:3289965-3359204 GCF_000699145.1 Aptenodytes forsteri
CGGCGGGCGTGTGCGGGGAGCAGCGCCCGGCTTAACCGCCGCCGCTGCGGTCCTTCCTGAGAGGGACTTCCGAGAAGATGAGGCGCTGGGAGGGGGGTTGCAGGGCAGTCCTTAACTGCTGTTTAGGCCCTCTGGGGAGACACCCCTCCGGCAGGGTCGGCTTTAGCTCCCGGGCAGCGATGCCGTGTCGGCGGGCAGGGTCGGCCGCAGCCGCCGGTCGGCGCACGGCGAGAGCCGGAGGAGCTGGCAGGCGCTGCCCCGCAGCTCCCGCCAGGGCTGCTGTCTGCAACAGGCGGATCCCCGCCTGCAATGCTATTGCCTCTTACCCGAGCAAGAAGCTCAGTATGGTTTGTTCGATTTTTTTAATATAATGATCCCTGTAGGGGACGGAAATCTCACAAGATTTTGTGATAAGAGAGTAAAAGAAGTGCTCTGTGTCTGCTGGGTGAGAGCAGGACTTGGGGGAGGCCTGCTCTGTCTAAGCACTCCTGACTAGTCTGACTGCTATTTTGGCACGTATGACTTGTTCTGCTTCTGTGGCGTATCAAAATGCTTCCTGAAAATGCACGTAAACACGGGTGAACTCAGGTAGATGCAGAATTTCAGAGCGTTTAATGTAAATATAATTTCCTAAGCATTCGCATGGGAAAGCTATACACATTTGCAAAGTTTGTAACATGCACTGGGAATGTTTCGGTGTTCTTGGGAGATGAAATGGCAGAGATGGGAAGGTAGCATGTGGAGTGGGAATTACAGTAGGCGTATGTTTCAGTATCCCATGATTTGTGTAAAAGCCAGAGCTGGTAGGGATGGAATTTTTGTAAATATCACATCCTTCTTAGACCACTTCGCAGTTTCAGAAGAGCTGTCCTGCGTATCGCTGCTCTGTCATGCATTTGTTCACACTTGTCTTCTCCAGCTTGTTCAACAAGCCCTCTTCTTTTTTTTCCTTCCTTTTTTTTTCTTTTTCTTCTTCTTTTTTCTTCTTTTTTCTTCTTATTTTTTTCCCTTCTTCTTTTTTCCCTTCTTTCTTTTTTCCCTTCTTTCTTTTTTCCTTCCCCAGAACTAGTAAACATTCACAAATGTGCTTATAAGGTCTATGGAAGTGTCTCTTGTTTTTTCTCTTTTGACTTCATATGTTATGGGTCAGCTGCCTGCTAACATGGAGCTTGGGGCACAGCTGCTGCAAGTATTGTCTGGGGGACAGAAAGAAGAATTATAGTATTCTGTGCCCATAGCAACCTTCCAGAGAGATCTGGAAATGCAAAAATAATGAATATATCTGTTTTCCCTAAGGTTTTAATTCCGAACTGTCAACACTAGAGATTAGTTTAGAAATTGAAATCGTAAGCAGATTGCCAATGGCTGGTATTGAGTTGCTGCTGTAGCCCCTATTACTGTGATAGTTGTTATAATTACTAAGAATTATGTTGCAGTCATGCCTACAAATTTAGTCAAGCATTTTGATTCCAAAACCCATTGGGTTAGGTAAATGTTTACACAGGTAAAAGAACAAAACAGTTGTTGTTTCAAAAGAGCTTAGAGACATTTTCCATTTGTGATATAAATTAACTATGAACTATTGCTAAGGCATGCATAATAAAAAGGTAAGAAAAACTAAACTATCATTAATAACCTTAAACTTGCTATCCTACCATCCCTTCATAGAAAAAAACCTCCAAAATGAAAAAAACAGTGTCACAAATCAAAAACATTTGAAAAGTCTAAATATATGCAAAAAGGCCCAAAGTGCACACAGTGCAGGTAAGGGAAGGAAGCCCCCATCCCTGGAAACATTCAAGGTCAGGTTGGACGGGGCTTTGAGCAACCTGATCTAGCTGAAGATGTCCCTGCTCATTGCAGCGGGGTAGGACTAGAGAACCTTTAAAAGTCCCTTCCAACCTGAACCATTCTATGATTCTAAGCTGCATCAAGATGATCCAGAAACTAAGGCACAGCTTTCCAAATGACACGTTTAACTGCATGTTGCCTTTGCTTGGAGGATCTCACCTAAAGAAAGATTCTGAAAGAAAATAAATTGTCCAGGGAGACATCTGAAAACTGAAGAGCTGCTTCTGATAGATCTTCCCTGTCTAGTGGCAAAACGCTGTTTTATAGACATAAATCTGGCTACTAACCCTCAAAATATTAGGGTACTTTCAATGCAAACAGTTCTGAGATACAATCTCCGCAAACTGGACCAAAATTCAGGGCTCAAATAAATGGGCTATTTCATTAATACGCTTGTGGTGATTTCAGTTGTACTTACTATGGTGTGAAATTAAATGCATTTCAAGTGATTGCTTAATGCAATGAGGATACTACTGCTGGTTTATTTGCTTTTAAGTCCATGATATTATGTGCTATAGGCATATTATCCTAAACCAAAGAAAACTATATAGTACTAGGATTGACCCAGCATCCACTGGAGATACTGGTGGATGAGATGTGATCAATCTGCACATAACTTGCACAGTTATGAGTTATTTTTATTTGTGTTCCAGTTTTAACCATGCTATAGCAGCTGCTGCTATCGGCCTCATTTTTATTTTGAGGAATTGGTGACCTGAGCAGTGCTAAGCCATGACATAATGGGAGAAAGAAAATTTAATGACTAGTGAGAGATGAAAAGCTACTGAGGGAAGTCCTCTTATAGAGCGATAACTTTTTACAAATGCTAAATGCAGCAGGTACGTACATTTAGAAGTACATTTCCCAAACCAGACTAAAAGGCCAGTAGCTTTTTTTTTTTTCACCACAAAAAGCTCATTGTAAGTGTAGGACCTCACCTGTGACTTCAACAAGAACTCCTTCATCAAGTGACCAAGGGTCGGAGCCTTGGTTTTGTGGATGCTCTGCAACCCTTGAGAAGGGAAATTTACACTAGAACATGGGACGGTTTTTCACTCCTATGATTAGGAAACAAATTATGTTAAACAATTCTGCAGTTTCAAGGTGGAGGCTTCTAGTTCTAGTTGTCCAGTGTACGTTTTCTAGTGCTTAATCTCACAACCCTAATGAATCACTTTTAACTGATACAGACTCAAAATCTGCTGGAGTCAGTAATTCTTACCAGTTGGCAAGAAGGTGGTAGCACTTTCACATAGCAGGTGGAATCTCAGCAGGGCAACTCTAGTTTCACTTTGATGAGACAACCTGTCTCAGAAGTTACTCTGAGTAGCAACTTGAGTTAAAATGAAATGTAAAGATGTTTCAACTTTGACCCCCAAATACATGAACACATACTGGAGTCCACATTTAACCCTCACAGGATACAAAATTCTGCTTTTGTGAACTGCCTCTTTCTCTATGCAATGTTAGTTGTCTCCTGTTCTTCACTAGCTCCAAACCCCAGTGTTACAAAGCAGTCTTAATGGATACCGCCAACTCCTATAAAAATACCTGACTTCTTAAATCCTTATCGCTTTGAGTTGTATGATAGCCTCAAAAACTTAGAAGCAAATTCAGTTTTTAGCTATCATAGTAAGCTTGAAAGGAAGAATCACTAGAGCTGGAAAATTTAAAAAAATACTTCTGGAATTTATTTGGGGATTTTTATTAAGCGTCACTTTTGGGTTTCGGTTACCTTAGGTTTTCTGAACACTTTTTATTCATTGCAGTATAACTGTACCTTGCAAATACTTCACTTACAAAGAATCTACAGGTGACACCAGAGTTAAACCACACACTCATCTGAATTCCTCCTTATGCAGCTCTGGGGTGCAAACTGGCTTACTTCATGCCAGCTATTCTGTATTATCTATTGCAGATCACTATAAAACAGTAGAACTCAAGTACCACCACAACCAAAATCAGAACAGGAGGGGGTTACGGGCATTTTCTTCTGTGACAAAGATTCTACAGGTGACACCAGAGTTAAACCACACACTCATCTGAATTCCTCCTTATGCAGCTCTGGGGTGCAAACTGGCTTACTTCATGCCAGCTATTCTGTATTATCTATTGCAGATCACTATAAAACAGTAGAACTCAAGTACCACCACAACCAAAATCAGAACAGGAGGGGGTTACGGGCATTTTCTTCTGTGCTGGCTACAAAGAATAATACAGTTTCTAGCATAATTTATCCAAGCTTTATTTTCTCATATAAAGTAGGAATAAGGCATGGGTAGGAACAGCTCTAGATCCAGTATATTTAAGAAACAAATGTAGAAATTACATTTGAAAAAATGGAACCAGGGTGGGAGGGGTGTTACGCCTTTTTCCCTCGTAAATAAAGACTGTATATATTGGGGAGGAGGATGAGTTGGGAAAGAATATAGACATCTAAATCAGTTTATTTATCCTCCATTTAGAAGTCGACTTGTTATGAGTACCCAGACACTGTACCAGTCAGGAAAGCTGTATGCCTTTATCTGCAGAAGTGCAACCAAAACATAAGAATTAAAGAAAACATGTCACTAGGGTTAAAGGAAAATCAAGCCACTGTCAGCAGGGAGATTACAGAAACTGCCAATGTTAAACACAACTTCTTAAAAAATGCCTAAGAATATTATCAATCATTTAATATAAAACCAAATTTCTTAAATTCTAAAGAATGTTTTAAAGGGTCCATCGAATATTTCTTTTCTAGCCCGCAGAATTTTTCCTGCTTTTTCCACTGGTTTGAACTCTGATCTTGCACTTAAGTCACAGTTTCAGGTAAAACATAATTTCAAACAATTGAAAAAAACACAAGTTAGTAGTTATAAGAAACTTTTAAAAACGTTTTAACTAAGACTTACATCTATGTCCATTAAAGAATATCATCAAGACCCGTATTTTTCATTTTCCAGGAAACGCCAGCAGGTACAGCCAGTCATTGTAAGTGCAGTACAAGGTAACAGTTCCTCCTCTGGGGCGGGGGGGAAATTAATTATTGAGACGTACTGCTGTTACAAGATGTAAGATAGCGCTTCAGCATAACATAGAGAAGTACCTGCAGCTGCAAGCAACTCAACAAACTTTTCTGTCCCATTTATCAAAACACTTTCAGTTCCAGCTTAAAGCAGGCGAAACCATAACAAATATTGCACAAGGACTGTTTATCTGTATCCAAAGCATTTGAATAAAGTGTTTATATAAATCAGTGTAAATTTATTCTTTCTTGACACTGCCACTTTTACGATGCTTCACTTTTTGAATTCTGACAGGGTTTGATGTGGCATATGGTTTTGTTTCTGTCCACACACTGGTTTTATAGCAAGCAAAGACTTAAAGGTCAAAAGGAGCGAAGTGCAAACACTATTAAAATGAGCTGGGCAGGTCACGTAATCAAAAAGTCACACTGTGGTTATTCAATAAACGTCAGAGATGCCTGTGGTTATGTGGAAAATACTGCTGCACCGTGGTATGTCTTCTGGGTGAATGAAGCAGGGACAGCTCCTCTATCACAGCAGCAGCCTGTGCATCTCAGCAGAACAGAGGCGATGCGTTCATCATATTGGACAGTACTGTAAATGCAAAGACAAAAGGAGCTTCTCCATGTATATTTTTTAAAATTGAGCCACAAGTAGTACAGCTATGTAAATACAATCATTTGTCCCTGCAGATGAGTAAGTAAAATACAAATTATCCAAAAAGTGTGTTTTGGATCATCAAAAACTAGGCACAGTAAAAGCTGCTTCAAGATTAAAATCCAACAATGCAACTTGCATTGCAAGCCGGGCTAGCAGCAGTGTGGATGCTGCCACCTGAAGTCGGCCCAGCACTTCCCACTTCAAGATCCCGTGTCAGTTCCTTGTACCAGAAATACTTAGTTTCATAAACTGTCAGCCATTTTGACCAGCATTTTCAAAGCTCCATCCCTTTTCTTTCAAGTGCCTTAAGTTTTGGAGTAAGAGTTTCAAATTTGTCAGGATTACTCTGGTGATAAGAATGTGCCTTTAGCTTTTCCTCTAAAAATCTACTTGTATTTAGCCAGGCTATTTTTATAAGGAGCAAGGGGAGTATATAACTTTAAAAATCAGACTTTTCACATCCTCAGAACTGTCATATAAACAAATTGAGTCTTGCAGCTATGTTTTCCAACTGAATTTCCCAGAGATGCTCAAGGTATTGCATACGGTCTTTCAGTAGGACCTAATCTGAAACTGAATTTCTGGTCTAGGTGTATATGGAGACTAAAAGAAGGAAGTCTTCTCTCTCATGTTTCAGATTGTCTCCATGCCTCTCTTACTCCTGGAAAAGCTAACACAACCTTACAGACAGACAAACTCATCATTTTTCAACTGTAAAAGACTAGGAGAGGCAGCATTTCTAGAGCTGACTAGTGATTACAAACATATAAATATGTTAATGTGGTATTACTAAGATGTTACTTGCTACAATATTTGAAGGTTTCCTTGTTCAGATTTATTTTATAGTGACCGAATGCATGACACTCAAAGAAGTTCTGGCATCTACATTATTTGCGGAGTACATTAAAGCTGTATTAATTCTCTCTTCTAGACGCTATTTCCCCCTACGAAGGAGATGTGCTTGTTCATCATCAACACATTTTTGCATGAAAATTTCCTAGCTTTACTCAGCTCCTATTTCTGCCACCAGAGGGAAGGGGAAAGTGGTGATTATTATTGAATGCTTAACTGTGCAACAGTGTTTCTTCGGAGTAGTTTTTTGTTTGTATACACCCACAGGCAAATAAGTAAAGCTACTGGTTTGTCAGTATTTTTGTACACCAGGTCACTCTTTTCCTTTAAGAAGAAGGAAAGAAGAAGAACTTGGCCCTTGGATTTGGGATTCTTGCTAGCTTCCAGTAATTTATTCCAGATTGATGATTTGTCTTTGCATTGGTCTGGACATTACAATTGCTACTTGCTAATTTGCTTCCTCTCTCAGATCAAGTTCCCTACCCCAATAAATTAATGTAAATAAATTTATCATTTCTTGTAGGATTTTCAACATTGGAACTTTAACAATAACATTATCAGATAATTTCTAGGTGTTCATGTCCGTTGGAGAACAAGAACTTATCGGAGAGCCCCATCTGTGTGCACACAGGGGTGTGGTGGCTCCATTAGCTTTCCAAACAATGGATTTCCTGTGAAGGTAAACTTACTCTCAAGAACAGCCTGCTGTGGTTTACAGCCTGAAATAGAAATGTGGAACACCTTATCTGTGGCTTATAGGGAAAATACTATCGCCTCTTCAAATAATGACCCCAGCTGTCTTCTTTCTCAGCATTGTCTTGGCAAATGGTATACGCACACACTTTCAAAGGATGATCAGCTAATAAAAGATCTGCCAGAGAAAGACAGTCTGTAGCATCGGCCTGGCATGTCACATGAAACTCTGCTGAGTTCTGGACATAAATACTTCCGTAAACCAAAACTAGACTAGACAAACACATTTTATTCAATTAAGCTTTCATTAAGCTTAATTATTTTATTTTGCTTTTGACTAATTTCTGTGAATTTATTATTACATCAGTAGCTACAATTGAAATAGTTCTTAAATGTCCCAAGGGCGTTTAATTGTAATTGCAT
Source organism: Aptenodytes forsteri (assembly GCF_000699145.1). Lineage (NCBI taxonomy): Eukaryota > Metazoa > Chordata > Aves > Sphenisciformes > Spheniscidae > Aptenodytes > Aptenodytes forsteri. The sequence continues at coordinate 3,297,453 of NW_008795128.1, forward strand.
CTACTAGTATTTGGCATAAACGGAAAAACAGCTAATAAGCAAGCAAAATCAATTTATCAGTACCATTTACTTAGCCCATTCTCAAATCACGTCCCACATGTAACTTGAACGACCAGTTTTTCCTTCCATTAGCAAGTACATTAAGAAAAAGGATCTACCTCCTAGCAAGTGCCAGATAAACCAGATACTGTATCCTACCTGGAAATTAAAAAGTTATATGCAGGGCCTTCAGCTGAATTTCATTCCTGTTTCTAGCAGCATTGGCACAAAGCAAAGACAGTGGCTAACAAACAAGTATAAAGCATGACTTTGTATCTCATAAAATAAAATAACCTTCCCGCAGTCATAAAGTATCTACCAGGAAAGAAATACAGCCTTCACTTCGACCAGCAGGAACTAGAACAAGCCCTTCTCCTGCAATTGAGGGAAAACATCTACTTGCAGCTCTGGAAATGGGTCTTGCTACAGTGACAGATGTGCTCAGGACTTACTTTCTTACTTCTTAAACTCCATTATCACTGGAAAAAACTCCAGCTGGTTCAAAACATACCAGGCTCTTTGCTGGGAATGAAGGGCTGTTGGGAACGAAGGGCTGTTGTGAGCACGCTACTCTGGTATGCCTGTCTGTGTTCCAAACACCAAGGCTGTTCAAGGTTTTGCTTCTAACACCCACCATTCCCACTTGGTGGGAGCTCCCTTGGTGTCCCACTGTAACCAGGAAACTGTCAGCCAGCAGGGAGAAACAAAGCTTTTGTCGGTAATGCTCAGAGCCACTGCACTGTTACCGGGTTTCGGAACTGGCTATCTCAATTCTTAATTTTCTCTGGATTCTTTCAATAATCAATTACTTCTAACCTTAAAGAAGGAAAATAAGAGTCAGTATAGTTAGAAAAGCTGAATTATTCAGACTTCTCTAGTAATTTTGAAAAATGATTTGTTGCATAATATGAAGGACTGAAACTGACTTTCATCACTAACCATTCACCTTTCTTGAATTAATATTCAAGTGATGACTTCATAGCATCTCTGACAATCAGCCAGATTTTTTTTCAACATTGATAATGTGCAGTTACTGTTTTGGAAAAGTCTGATAGTTCTTAGATGAAGTATTTAACCGTTGTTTAAGGCGGCTTTCTCTTCTGCCAGTTGTGCCAGATAAAGCTGACTTGCTGCAATGCCTTTTAGCAACACGAAAAGCAGCAGAGTACTGTCCAGTTTAGGACCTGGTTACTGCCAAAGGCAGTTACTGATCTGGCCATTGCTGAAAGAGGGCTAAAAGACGCACTTTTGCTTTCTAAGCAAATCTGTATTTGACTACTGTAGTAGTGTTTTATTTGTACTAATAATAAGCTATCTACTGTATGCAAGCTTTTTTCAGTTCTGAAGTAAAATTTGGATAGGAAGCTGGTGCACATGTGAAATTAAAATTCATCTTATCTAAAATGGTAGCACAAAATTTCCATTTGCACAGGGAATCTAGGGAGACATGCTTTATTAATTTGAGAGTTATGCCCAAAAGCATGCAGTATGTAAGCAAGGATTCCTACCTCATAAGGACTCAAAATGGGTGAGGCTCTTTTTGTGCTCTTCTCTTCCCATGTATACTGCAGGTGGTAGGTAGACTGAACTAGAAACACATATATAATTTATCTAGTCTTATATTAGCAAAGGTAAACCAAAATGCTTTACCAATTCCACCTAACTGAATTGACCTTTGTGGGGTGGCCACAGAACAGCTGATAGGTGGCAACATATTTCACACTACCCTCTATCATGGTTAGTGCAGCAAAGCAATTTTACACGGTTTACATGGTATATATTTATATCATGTTCAAATGAGACTTGCTATTTGTTTGAACTCTAAGAGTTGCCTCCAGGGAAGGGTTGAAGACAGTTTAGCTCCTCTGTCATTGGAGACATCAAGGATGAAAAGTTTACATAATCTTTTACAAACATATTTTAAAACAAATCATTATTTCCTTTTGATGTTTCTATTTCCTGTTGATCCTACAGCCAAGTTCATATGTGAAACAGAAATAGGAGTGCCATGAGAGGGAACTGGTGAAAACTGACATATGTAGATACAGCTTAACCACTGAGAAGTCAGAAGTGTGTTAATGGCAACACAGATCTTGGAGCAGCAGGATTTATAAAGCAAGTTTTAATCATTCCAGGGTTCCTCTATAGCCACTCCATAAAGGATAGTCACTATCCAGGATGGCTTCAAACCTGTAATAATTATTATAAGCTTTATTTTTTTATTCTCTCTTTCACACTTGTGTAACACAAAACTTTACACAGATAAAATAATGCAATTAGAGAATTAAATAATAAATTGTATTGTTACGAAGTACATATACATGTATTTCTACATACTGCAAACATATCAATCAGTCAAAACCCAATAAAGATTTGGAGGCATAAGCAACTAAGGAGTATTTTCTAGAGGCAGCATCTTAGAAGCTGACCAACAGCACCTCTTGGAAAGAAATGTGTGTGCCCATTGGACTGACAGAATATTCTACACGTCCAGGAAGAGCGAAGCAGCTTCTGTTCCCACCTAAACAACTGATGCAGGTCATGTCTCATCTGCCAATGACTTCCTCTGAGTTCTGCGTGGCAGCCAGCTGTACCTCACTCTCTCAACATCAATACAGCTTTAAAAATATAGACAAAACATTTGAGCATTTCACCTCTTGAAATGGTAGGGCTGTTGTCGTGAACAGGCAACTTTCTAAATATTCTTAATCAGAACATGCACATGTAAAAGAACATTTTAAATCTCTACTGTAATAGTTTTACACGTTTCAGAATGTCCACTGACATGAACCAAATAGCTACTATTGCCAGAATTGATGATTGGTGGCCAGTGGAGAGAAACCTTCATGCTATTTTGTTACTCTAAGTGTCAGTAGTCTCCTTCCTACAAGAAAGAGAAATATGTGAAGTGGCTGAAAGATAAACATATAAAGTGGCTTTTGCTAGTTTGGTGGAATACTCATGCAATCTGTCTTTCAGTAAGAGCCACTGCTCCCTTCGGCCGGAGTGCCTATCAGCTCCACCAGCACTGTAAAACTGATCTGGATTTCCTGTCCTGATACTTTTTTTCAATCCATTCTTCTCCAACTATTCTGTCCAGATTTTAAATCCATTTTTTTGGCTACTGTTGAAATTTTGTACAAAGTAAATAGTGAAATTCAACTTCATTACTCTGAAGAAGAAGTGCACAATGCTATGCTATAGAAGTGTAGCTGTGCTGGATTAACCCATATCTCCGGCAGGGCAGCTGCACAAAACCCAACGCATTTTGTACAAATTAACCTGGCAGGATAAACTCGGTGTTAGATATACCTTACAAATGTAGATGAAGATGCCTACAGTAGATGAACTGAAATGAAGGTGTTTCTCCTATCAGCTCTGCTGTCAATTTGTCGTGTGAACTTTGATCAGCTTTCTTAGTCTGTTCATCACTACCTTTCCCACTCTCATCTGCAGAATGGCGAGATAACCACTGTCTCAAAGGGAGCAAGCCAACATTTGCAAAAGAGCTCTGAGATCATTAGATGGTGGCGCTTGGAGGACGGCAATGGGATGTAACAAGTACTGATGGTATAGTTTCTTTTTAAATAATATTGGACACTGGATTTTTGTCAGAAGTTATTGTAAAGTTTTATTTCTCTGTTGGCATGACAAACTTGTTCTTTTATTGGTATCTTGGGGGGTTAACTGCATTGAAGTTTTTTGTTTTAACATTTAAACCTTCAGTGAATACAGGTGAGCTGCTTTTTTATCATAAGATTTCATATCACACCCTATTCCTGGGGGCTCTTTCTGACTGTTAACAGCCCTGTTGGTTCAAATTTCATTTCAGTAGATTTTATATTCTCTGGTAATGCCAACTCTCTTCAACTCTTACTGACTTTAGGTTTTATTGAATGTGTGGAATATTTACCTAGCTGGAAGATTCAGATGTTACTTATTTAATAAGCCTCATACAGTGCTCAGTAAATGACACTTGTATATTATTTTGGAAAATGCTCTGGGATCCTGCAGGGTGAACAGTTGAAAATATTAGCTGTTACACAGAGGGCGTTGCATAATAGACCTCAGGTACTACAGGGTTGGTTTAGAAGTTGAAAGAGAATACAAGGCTACACTTCCCAAAACGCTGCTGTGTTGACACCAAGGGAAAACCCCCTGGCTACCAGCTTTCTTAAGGAAAATGGCAAAAATGTGGACGCAGAACAATGTAAGTGTAATCCCAGTGTTCATATAAGTGTGAAAGGCGCTGAGCTCCATGCAGCTGTTTTCACCTGGCACACCATGCATGATTTAAAATAAGGTCTCACAAATTAAAAGGTCAGGTAGCACAGAAGGCAGTTCATTGCAGGAGGCCACCCAGCTTACTTCCAGCTAATGGTATGCTATTGGCAGTACTTCCGTAAAGAATCAGTCCTATTCCTTGACTTCAAGAGGAAGATATGGCCCAGAGGGCCATACGCTCAAACACTGAGGGGTTTGAGTGACAAATAGTTTAGAAAAGTTTTGCACCCTGTGCCCATGCAGAATTGAGGGAAACCGGTAGAAAATAATATTATTTGATAAATCAGCTGATTGTCTAAGTAACTAGTGGACAGCAGCATAGGCACCAATGTCCAAAGCTGGCACTGTCAAATAGCACAGAAGCAGTGCAACTATTCTGGAAGCGTGTCATCCAGCATCCAGTGCTCTGCCTGTACTGTGACTTGCCGTAGCCTCTCGGCATTCCTTGTGTCTGCTGAAAACAGTGCTGGAGGCTCTACAGTTCCCTGTAAGCTGAGACTAATAGAGGTATTGTAAAGAAACATACTTGTTCCACTTCTCCAACACAGAAATATATTTCATATTTCTAAGGAGCACAGGAACTGTACACTAGATACTTTATAGAAAAGCCTAAGAAGGTTCTGCAACTAGCAGTTACCAAATAACCTGCCTCCCACAGCAAGTGTCTCCATTCAATTTTCAGTAATTAAAGGCATTTAATTAGTGAAGTATGAGAGTCTATATCCCTGATCAACCTTTAATTTTATTGCTTTAACAAAATCAGCTGGTTGAAACTGGACCTCTGGATCTCTGAAGGAGAGGAAACTACAGTACGTCAGCAAATTCTTCAGGCCTTCTGCCCCAAGTTTACTAGGCCAAAAAGAAGCTAGAATCCACTCTCATAAAGGCACAAAATTTGACTCAAGAGGCAACCAGGAATGGTAGAGTTGTTTAATATCTTAAATGTGAAATACAGTTTGTCATGTGGCAGGTTTGAGGGTAAAAGTCAGCTATGTATGTGACTTGCTTCCTGTTAAATGCTATCTTGCTCGGAATTTGTAAACAAACGATTGCATGATTGCCTCAGATGACTCATCAAACTATTGAAAAAGTGCACACATGTAGATCAGAGTTAATATTTATATACTGAATGCATGCAATGAGAGTGTGACCAACCCTACAAAGCAAAGTAAGCCCAGCTACATGCTCCATGTGTTGGTTCATTAGGTGGCAGTTGGATTATTGCAACATTGACTGCAAAGCTAATATTCCCTGAAGCTCTCGCTGGCAGTTTTAAGGCATGGTGTAACAAGTCTTGCCTGGGTGGAATGCTGCCCAGCTCTGAGGTAGTTTGCTTGGTTTGGTTTTGACTTCTGCATAAACAATTTGCATGTTGATTTTTAACACGGTAGTTAAAAAGGCAGGCTGCGCCTACGCCTTTTCCTGTTTCTTCCACAGACTCCTTGTATAAAGCATTTAGTTAGCTTCACTTTGCTTATTTTACAATCTTTTTTTGTTTCAGTTCATAAAAGTTCACATTTACTTTGAATGCTACTGAATGGTCCTCCTAAATGCGCACAATTTAAAGGACTTTTTATTTATAGAGGTTACTTGTCTACCCTAGCCATTGCTGTCATACTCGCATTGAAGTATTCACTGTTGAAATATTCAGTGTTCTTATACTATCCACAGAATAAGCTATATAAGGCACTTCTAGGGCATATACTGTTTTCATAATCCCAATTCTCACTAAAGCAGTAGTATTGAACCAAATTCAATTGGGAAGTAGGCCTAAATACAAAAAGGAAAAAACACAGCTCTACTTTGTTTTACAGACTTCTCTTTATCATTTAATTCTGTAAAGAGATTATTTTTAACATTTAAATCATTGATTATTTTTAAGGTAGGCTACAAAGGTTGTAAAAATCTTCAAATACCTATTAAATTTACACCACCGGCAATAAACAGAAAGACAAATCCTGGATCACAGCTTCATTTGGTCTAAACAGATAGAGCTTCTTGGAAATCAGCAAACTTACAGATTTGCACCAGTTCAGAATCTGACAGACAGGTATACAGGAATATACAGGAATATACAGAAATTAAATGTTTCCATGCAATAGAAGTTGTGGGGTTAACTGTTTGGAAAGCTACTAAATATTTTCTATTATCAAAGGGCAAAAGGGTCTAATTTAACCGTAATGTTGAAAGGTGAAGGGAAAGATTTCCATTCGGAGAATGATTTAAGTTAGCTAGGACTCTTCGGTCTGGAAAAGATAAGAAGCTGGCAGCAGCCAGGTTCAAAGCAAACAAGAAAGGTGGTTCTTCATGTGACAGGTGGTGGACCTGTGCAACTTCTTGCCACAAAGATGCTGTAGATAATAAAGCTCACGTGAGCTCAAGGAGAGGTCTTCTAAGGGTTACTAAACACCTCAAAACCACATCCAGCCCAAGGAGTGCCGGAGCTGAAAACAGCTGGAGTGCAGGAATGTACTAGGGGGAAGTATCATTCCTGCTTGCCTTGTTCTTATTCTTCCCTAGGCATCTCTGTACGGCCAGCACTGGACATGGAGCACTGGACTAGCTGGGCCTTTCTTCTGACCCACTACACCCAATACAGGTTCTTAGGTGACAGAAAAACATCAGTGATGCATTTCAGAGTAAATGAAGCCTTACCTCCTGCACTCCGTGTAATATTAAGCATAACCATCTCTCCCTGCCTATTCTAGAGCAGCACGCTACCAAATAAACCTGTTTTTCAATTTGTTGCTAAATCAGCCCTCACAATCACAGCATGGCAAAGCTTGGAAATGCTGATTTTTTATTCAAATAAATTACCTTCAATTGCCAATTTGAAATACCAGCAAATACCTAGCCTAGTAGTCTCACACCTTTACAGTCTGGCTAACTGATTTCTGCGTAACCCCAAAGAGTTAATCATACTTTATATGATACACAGAATATGTAACAGTTCAGTATTAAAAGGTGTCATCTCCTTGAGTTTATCTTGGTTACATTATTATGAGTTATGCAATTACGCAAACTGACAAAAACTTACATGGTGGTGTAAGTCTTCATGTGCTGCCAGGAGAAAAGAGTGAGGAGGGATAAATAGTTATTCTAGGAAAGTTTTGTTTTGTTTTATTTTGGTCTGGGGTTTTTTTGTTTTGTTTAAATACACTGGGACTGATTTTTCAAATTGCTTCACTTGTAAAGTGAGGTGACTCCATTATCACAAGTCCGGCTGCAGAGTGTTCTGGGGAAACCATAAACACACTAACGGAGACTAATGGGCTTGTCCACAAGGGGTAATCACTGCACAATAAAGCAGGAGATAAATTCAAAATGTGCTAGCCAGCTTGCAATAACTATTATGGTCTATTTCCACATGCAGGAAAAAACTAATGTCACAGTATCTTATACCTGACAACTTAGACTTTGCCAAAGTTATAAGTAAATGACAGACACTGCAAGAAACATCATGATTTCTCCTTTCCAACTGCTAAAGACCTTGTCTCTATTGCCTAAAAATCATCTTTAGTCACATAAAGTCTTTCCATCTTCACGCACAGAAGAGATTGTAGTTGCCTATATGAGGCACTGGGCAGAGGTAATTTTAAGAGGAAATTCCACATGTAAAGAAGAAGCATTTTTCTTTGAAATGCATATGCAACTATTAATTGTAAAGTCCAGGGGGCTGTGCTGGGTTTAACTGGAAGAATGCATAAGTCTTTAAAAGCATTGAGCTTGCCTTCCATAGATCGTTCTTCCACAAGTAGCATATCCATGCACAAACACAGTGGTTCCTTAGTTAGTAATCTGGGGGAGAAGAATAACAAGAACATCTAGCAACAGCACCACACTGAATTTACCTCACTAGGAATAGGTAGAAAGACCAGATCCACGAAGTCAGTGTTCATGGGTGAACTTGCCTCTGCAACTCTGGGCGAGTTTTCAGGGGAGCTGCAGACTCAGGATCTGCCTTCTGCCAGTTTCATGAGACGGACAATTTCCATTCAGCATGTGTGCTCGGACACACGTGCACTCTGAATAAAGAGATCTCCCACAGACTCTACGGTGTTTCTTGCAGGTATCATCAAAATCAACTGATCAGCTCAAAATGGAGATTACACAAAGAGATTTTGTGATGATGCTGAAGCAGATTCAGTGGTCTGCCTGGTCCCCACACAATCCTGTGTTCCTGAACAGTCCAGACACAAGTAAGAACAAAACAAACTGTGAATTAAAATCTTCGCCATTCTTCTGGTACAAGCTGATATGGTCCATAATATTATTTATAATTATAAAAAAATTAAAGCCATTTCAGTCATTTTACCTTCCAGTCAGTGTCCATTTGCAGGTTAGCTGTCAAATAAAATCAGTTTTACAGAGCAGATTTTGTTAAAAGACTCTGCAAACCAGCACTATATCTTTACTATTCAAATGGGCTTGGGTAACCCTTGTTCTTGCTTGGACTGTCAGGTAAAACAGGAGCTGACAGGGATGCAGTGCTATAAAACTGATTTTTTAATATACCCTTTTAGCAATTTGTAGTCCTAAATTACGTATAGACACTTCATCGTATTATGGCCCTTTGTAGGATTATGGCCCAGAGAACCCTTGTTGTGAAAGAAGTACATGGCATGCAAAGAGATGAGGGCAAAATGCTGTGGCTTAAATACTGTTAAGTGCCGTTGAATTCACCACATTTGGCAACATCTTTCAACAACCTGTGTGTCGTGGTGTCCCGAAACCAGGACACTGGGTTACACTGTAGTTTGTAGCAATAGTTGTTAGACAGAGATTATGTTTCCCACAGTGCCTTCATGTATTATGTTATATTAATACATTCATACACATGAAGAAGACGAAGGGCTCTGCCAAAAAATGATAGAGGTAGTAAGCAAGAGGAGAACATGGTCACAAACTGCTGGGTCACAAATAGGAGAGATGAAATACACACAAGGCAGAACTCTACTTGAAGAGACAGGACAGAGCTGCCTGTAAGAGAAAAACCTACTGCAGGGAATAATTTAAAATCAGGCACCCAGAGAGTGTTAGTTTGTGGAGTCGGAAGTCCTGGAAGAGAGTCAGTATATCAAGTTTTCTTGTATATACACTAAAATAAACCATAAGCAATTTTGTATAAATAATTTCTGGCTTCCTCTAGCATACATGTTAATTATTGCAAGTGTTTTTAATTACTCAATCATTCAGAATTTTAAATCTGGAAAACATGCTTTATGCAATAATAATGGAGCTCTACAGAAGCTTAAGCTTTCAACTACTCTAAGTTCAACATAAAAAGGCTGTGTTCCATTTTAATTTATTGTTCTGGGTTTTGCTATAATTTTGTGCAAACAGGCAATGAGGGACCACTAAAATGCAACTAGTCCTGCTGGCACAACTCTGCAATGAATTTAACATAAAGGTCTGTTCCTCTAATGCTAATTTAGTGAGGTTATAAGCTGAAAGTAGAAACAGATTTTAATGAGATAATGGCAGAGTTTTACACTGCTTTTATTTTCTGCTACTGAAGATCTGGGGGAAAATATTCCACCTAAGTGGTCGCATTTCACTTGATTTCCTGGAGATCTTTTATTGAATAAAATCCCACATATTTAAAAAGAAATGTTAGCAAATTGGAATCAACAACAGACAACTGAAGAAAAGCAAAATAAATGAAGTGAGGGAAGGTTTGGCATTTAATCCGTGGGCAAGGGAGGTTTTGGGGAGACCTAAGAATTTAAGGTAATAGGGCAAGTGTGCTTCTGAAGTGTTTTCACTAAAAGGTCTGGAGGAAAGGATGAACATTGTGATAACTGAGGTACAAAATCAATGCTATTGAGATGATATGAAGCAATTTACACTTTTCTCTCAGTAGTTGATTCAGGCTGTCTGCAATGTCTGGTGGATTTCACTTGAGATGTTCGTATGTGGAAGATTGTCATTGACAAAATAGGTAGACTTTTTTTTTTTTGGACTATGTTTAAATGTACCCATTATTGCTTTCCCTTTCTCCTGCATGTTTCATATACTTAATGTTTCTTGTAACTGAAGTAGGCACTTTTTAACTACTTGTCTAGAAGTAGTATCTAGAAAAATAGTGACCTGGTGAAGCTCTCTAGACATCACTGTAATTATATAACCATTACTATTAGCCTCAACTGCAATCCACTTCCTTAAGCTACTTTATCATAGACCGATAATTTCATAGTTCCCTGAGCAACGCATAAGAAGCAGATTGTGACTTAACAGCAGATAACTATTCAACCAAAACACTAAAGTTTGATGGCAATTACATGAACAGTAGTACACTACAAGGCAGCCAGCTATTACAAATTTGAAGCATAAACTGCTATCTGCACAGTAGGTTTTGACACATGTTAAATAACATTTTTTGAGAAGCTTTCTTGTGCTAGCCTAGGCATGACATAAAGACTAAAATCCAGGTAACAAAAATAGTATTTCAAAACTCTCCACCTATTGGTCAGAACTGAGGTTATTGCCTGTCAAGTATGATGTGTCCATTTATCTCATGTTAGTGTAAGAGTCATGATCTGATCTGATAGTATACAAGTAAGCTGCAATTTCCTTACTCCTATTTGCTTGATTTCTTTTTGCTCGATTTAGGTCTGAAACTGGGAGCTGTACCTCTTGTCACTCAGGAGCTGTTACTGGTTGTGGAAATGAAGCTGTCTGTTGTAGTGCTATACCTGTAATACTTTACAGGCTGAAAATTACTAACAAAGTTTTCTGCAGAAATTGCTCAGGGCAAAATCAAATTCTCACTTAGTACAGGATCTTAATTTCACTCCTATGCAGGCAGTTGTGTGTGGTCTCTGGGATTTATGAAATACAGTGATCGAAAACTCTGCCGGAGAGATGGCTTTATATGCTCCTGGATTGAAAATGAGGAGCATCCCTCATAATCAGGCCCGCTAGAGAGCACTTTTCTTCTCTGCTGCCTCTCATTATCTGTCACTCAATTATAAAAGACTTCCATCCTTGATTTCTTGCATCAGTTGTATTTTTATTTAGGGATGTAAGAAATTCTCTCTGCAAGTATGTGATTTAGGATTTTTCCTCTGAAATGCTGACTTTAATTCATTGTTGGTATTTCTGAAACAATTCGGCTGAAAGCCTAGGGTGAAAGAACAATTTATCCTGCTTTTTTCTTTCATTTCTGTTCTTGTTATTTTTTACTAGAAGTATTTCCATGCCAAGTGTTGGTATTCTTCTATTCAGAAGGTCCCAACGTCATTGCCCACTATTTTTTTTAAATATTAGCTACTAATGAAAGGTCATTGAGAATAAAATAAGCAAAATAAGATTTGTATGACTTGTAAGCCATCCAGCCTTTTCATTGCATGAACTCTAGTGCAGAATAACTTTACGTGGCTCAGAAATAAATTTTCATCTCAACCTGTAACAAGAGAAAGATTTCTCGAGTATGTGACAGAAATGTGAACATTTATATGAAAATTTGTCAAGGCTGATAAAAGGGCAGCTGAATTTTCACTGTTTCTATGAATTAATTTTATGAAGTTTCAGAAAGATACTATATTCTTCCCTTCCCTTCTAGAAAAATCAAGTCTTTTTTCTTTTTTTTTTAGTTCTGCATTTAAAAGGTAATTTTCTCAAGTACAGAGGGCCAGCTTATAAGCAGAGTGCTCAGGGGCGATGGCAGTCACCAGCAGCCACAAAACTAAAGAACTGACATTCATGAGAAGAGTGCTCAGACAGAAAATGAGAGAAAGGGAAGAAACATTAAGGGAGAAGACATTGTATAAAGGAGAACGTGGAGACATGAAGAGTGATACCTTGAAGAAGATGAAGTCAAGATGCAGAAAGAATGGGTTCACAAATGGAGGTCAAACCAGAAACCTGAGTGACTAAAAATTTGTATGAGACATTTTGATTAAGGAAGTAAACCAAGATAAAAGTAAATTTGAAATAGAAAAGAGAGACCTCAAAGTTAAATAATGAAATGCTGAGTATTAGAACACGCGAAAGAGTGAAAAAGGAGCAGTTCTGTGAGCAGCAGAATTCCTGATGTCTGGTTTCTTACAAATTTGTGTCTTGTGATTTCATTTTCTGTTGTCCAGGAAAATGTGAACTCTGACTGAAGTTTTTCCTGGTGTTGAGCATCAATAATAGCTAATAATTGTGCGTTCACTGGAGGGAGCATGTGCTGCAGCCTTTCCAGCAGTAAAGGCAAGTGCAGATCTTTCTTCTTCACCCAGTAATCAATCTTCATGAAAACTGCAGGAAGTTGGTATTTTTAAGACCTTCACTCTGTTATCACTGAGGTTTCAGCTTACCAATGGGTTCAAAAATGGGTCATTAGATTTAGATGCTCACATAAACAAACATACACATAGCTGAATCAAATAAGCCTTAAGAAATAAGACAAATTGGGTGGAACAAATCCCAGAGGAAGAAGAGCTATGGTTATTAAGTGGAAAGGAGATGAATGAGGCAGACAAAGAGAAAGCTGGCTTTGTCATGGCTTCAGGACAAATGGTGAAAGAGAAGGTAAGATATATTGAGGCAGCATTTAATGGAAAGAGAACTGGGAAGAAGGCAGAAGAGAGTGATTTATTGAAAAGCAGGAGAGGAAGGGATAGGATGTGAAAAGGCTGTGGCTGGCACGTTCTGAAGAAGGGAAAGAGGAAGCTGTGGCTCCCCAATGACAATTGACAAAGGCAATACGGAAAAAGAGGTTTGAAGGCAGGAGAGAGCTCAGTAAACTGAAGGAGGAGATAATGACATGAGAAGAAAAGTGAGCATATGCAGCAGTGGGAAATACAGTAGTGCCATCTGACTGAAGGGACAGAAGGCAGCGGGCACAGGCAGCCAAGGACAGAGATGTGGATACAGGGAAAGGATAAGCTGACATAAGGATGAACTGTGTGAAGAAAATTGAGTAATGGGCATTAGATCGCTTCTGCCTTGCAACTGCGTGCCAGGGCTTGAGGAGGAAGGCTGGAAGGGGCTGGCAGGCCTGCTCAGCTATTCTGTGTTGTGGACACTGCCAAAGGGGCAGGTGGAGCATAACTGGTAAATGCTTTGTTCATGAGAGAAATATTGAATTATGTCTGGTAATTATACAGCAAGGGAACTAAAGATAATGATGTGTCTGTGCATCAGTGTCTCTAGGAGTATTGATTAATCATCATACCAGTCAAAGCTGGTTGTGGACTCTCCAACAAGACATGGCTTCATCAGAGCAGGCTGGTATCAGCACCGGGATCAGCATCTTTGATGAATCATGGGGCAGGATTCCAGGGGACAGCCAGGCATCCAGCCCCTGCAAGCAAGGGAGCCAGCTGGCTCAGGGGCCTAGAAACTCTGAAACCACAGGGCAACCCAGAGGGCAGACCCATCCCAGCGATCCAGACCTGGGAAGGGAGCAGACGCTGAGCAAAATTAACATGATTGTGAAAGTCACAGCTGCTGTTCAGGAAGTGGGCAGCACTGAGCCCAATGAGCACCATACCAATTTCAGCCAGCAGCTGCCAGGGATCATACTTCATTTCAGAAATCCCATGTGTTGGTATTTGCAGACTATCTTTTCAACAGAAATTCCAGCTTACAGGAAACATCAGAAAATGGTGTCTTTCCCAATCTGAACAAAACTTATCTGTATTTCTAAGATTTGGCCAACTTTTCTTGCCACATAAATTTGCTACTTGCAGGATCATAGGTTTCCTAGTCATGTTGAATCATTAAAAGGTTTTTGCACTTGGCAATTTGTGCATCATCCTCCCACACATATCACTGATTTGATAATGGACATAAAATCTTTCTGCCATGACTTGAGTCTTCTGAAGTGAAGATCATGTAAAGGGGAAAAGACCCACTGCCTGACTCTGGGCCATATCAGCAAAAGTGCAGAACAGACAGAACTACAAACTGCGTCAATAAGCTGCAAACATTCATCACTGATGTTTAGTGAGTGAATATTTGTTCCTCAATTCAAGAGAAGTTTTGAAAATTTCAACCTACAACTTACTGCACTGCCATTTCACCATCTGTAAACGGGGAACAGGAGTCTATACTCCAAGAGGCAATGCCAATAATTTTAATGTATACATAGGTCAAAAAATGCTTATGGGTCTTTTCTTGGAGACAGCATGGAGGAGCAAAATAATCCTTCTTTTTTGGACACAGCTTCACTAAAAAACAAACTTTCTGAACATGCAAAAGACAACGCAAAATGAAAGAGAGTTACTTTTCTTCTAAAAGCTTTCTTCAGCTAATTTGTCCTCCCTCTCCCTATTTATAGTATCCTATTGCTCGACTTTCTCTGTCATATTTCTCTGTCCTGAGGTTACTGGAATGTCCTGTCCTTGACACAATCAGAGGTTAGCCACAGTGACGTTACAGCAGTCTGCACAAGGACAATAAAAACCAGATTTGCTTCTTTGTCAGCCACCGCTGAAACACAGATGTTGAAAACTGTTTAAGATCATAGGGTTTGTTTCTTGTAGCGACAAGCTGGCAGGAGCTCCTCTCCTTGTTACTTATCAGAAAGAAGTTAGCTGCTTTTAACACAATCTCTCCTTGCTGTTGTCTTAACTGTTCTTTCAGTATCTCTGACATAGACCAAGTCTAAAATGTCATCTTATCATGTCACATGTTGTAGTTTAGAAAGAAATATTTCTATTACAAGAAAAAATGGCCCTCTTTATCTGTTTTTAGGATGTAAGCACAAAATGGAAAATATAGAAAAAATATGCAACTCTTAACTGAGTACTATGTAACTGTAAGCTTATCTTTACTAGTACCATCTCGTGCCTACCATTATTATCCCACATTTCAGTTATCTATAAGATATAATCATTCTTCTAGATATAAACATTTTACCTTTATTATTTATGTGTATAGTGTTATATATAGATGAGCTTTGGGACAAGAGTTTTATAGCAAGTTTCTGGTCTATGACAAAACAGAAATAATGACCAAGCATACAGTCCCTTGCTCAGAAAGGACCATCTGAAAGAGATCAGTTTGCTGAAATAACCACTTCTGCTTTCTCTTATGGGTTTCATGGTCAATTCTAGTAATGAATCTGCAGCTCTGGATTTCATACATATAGGAGACAGGTGTTTAACATCATAGAAAAAAACAGTATTTACCAGAGGTTAGATAGCTCAGAGAAACATACAATGCTGGAGGCAGTCTTGACGATCTTGTTCAGTACACAGCCTTGGATGGGATAACTTTCCAAGGAAGCTATACTGGCAGGTCAGTCCAGAATGCTCTAAGAGAAGGAGATATGGGATGGGTATAACTGCAGTAATGACAAAGACTTTTCAACTGTAATTGGAAAAAGGTGTTCCACCTGCCACTGACTGCTGTTTTTCTTCCTGTTCCCAAGCAGTGTGAATCTTGTAATCAATAAAAGAGATAGGACTGTACAGATCTTTCGTCTGCAAGAAGCACGCACAGCTGTGCAGGAAACGGAGGTGGAACAATATAAAAACCCCAACTAAATACAGCTAGGACTGTGGACATTTGGATAAACTGGGTTAAGCTCCCTGAAGAAAGTCACAAGTAACTATTAACAAGTCTGCAAAATTAAACAGGGAATAGATGACCGCACAAGCCAGTAGCAAAAAAAAGTGAGTAATTGTGTGCAACCATGACATTTAATAAACAGCACGTTAGAAGAGAATGCGATTGCTAAATATATTAGTGTCACACCTGCTACTGTCTATATTGCTTTTCTCCTTGTTTTTGAGATGACATTGACTGTGTTATCTATAAATAGATTAAACTGTAGAATTCCTTCACCTACAAATAGCACACACAATTCTGCAGAAAGCACCTTGCTCACACCAGTCTGAACAAAAGAAAAGATGTATTGTGTAATGGTAGAGAGGATGGTGGTGACAGTTGGTGGTTGCTGAGGCTGAAATCTTCCACATAACCACAAACCTGTGACAGCAATGGTACAAGCTTCTCTCCAGACTTTGCCATTATTGTTCTTCTACATTGATCTGCATGAGATAATTCTGCAGGTGAAAGATATACATATAAACCTTGCCATCTTCTTTCCTTGGTTACCACATGTGATCTTGATACTACTACTTCTAGTTTCTAGTCACTAGAAAATGCATTGCATAATCATATACCAAGACAAATACATGCCCTCAAGTAATCTAGCCTGCTGGAAGAAGATGAAGCTGTTGAGAATGTAGTGAAATATTTTCCAGCAGGGATAGGGAGCCACTCCCAGCAGTTGGCGAAAATCACTCAGAGAAAAAGCAGTGTTTACTTTTAATCTTGCACATACCTTCTCTATCAGCACTTTCTGTGATTCTTCTGCTTAGTTGGATCTCATTCAGCTCCACACAATATCACCTAATCATTCTCTGATAGCCACCGTCAGAAGCCATGAACCTCTTTAAGGCTAAGTTTCTCCTTAGCAATATTATTCTCTTTCCCAGAATCATACAAGATGCTTGGTTTGCATTTCAGCTAGCTCATGCTTCAGGAATGACTTTCTCCTTCATCAAAAGAACAGTAACATTTGCCTCTTACCCCAATTTGGGGCAGTTCAGAAATCCGTCCTCCCTTTCTCCTTCCTACCGTGTTCAGCCCTCTTGCTCTCTTTCCAATATTGCAGCAGGCTGCATTCAGAATCCAGTAGTACGGGGCAAGCAACTCTTGGCCTGCAGCACTCTGCAGCAGCCTTAGAAGAAAGCCTTTTTTACCCAAAGCAGTGGTCAGCCAGGTTGTGCGCAGTCACAAATGGAACAACCCCCACCCCTCCACAACCCATCTGTGGGGCCGAGGAAAGCTGGGCAGTACATTAGAGTCAGACGTGTAGCACACGCGGTCTCTCACAACAGCAGGTAGGTCGTCAAAGCACAGGACACCTGGGCTTTTGTCACATGCATCTGATCAGGCAAAGACAATGGCATTTCATCTCCCTGCTATCTGCCTCCTGCAGAAATGCTGAGGTGAGCTGCAAATGCAGCATTTGTACTGGTGCAAAATTCTTCTTAACTTTTGTCTCATTGACATTATGCCGTGCTAGAAAAATATTATATTTATTTTACAGTTTAATTCTAAAAGAAGGCAGGAAATGTTTCCTGAAGAAGCACAGATACTCCTTCATTTTAAAAATCTGTAAGATCTGTACTGTAAGAACAGTAAGTTCTTACTCGTTGGAACAAGTACTTTTTCTAGATCAAACTGCTGTCTATTTTTATTACTACTTTCATTATGATGCAAACAGAAGATACTCTGATCTAGAAAGCAGATAAAATATTTCAACCATTACGAAGTAGCAACCTCAATTCATTACTTTTGAAATAAATACAGCTTTTTTATCAAATCATGGCACAAGGCAGTAGTAACATAAAATGTTCACTAGTAGTTAAAGTTTAGGAAACAACAGAAGTATTAAAGTAAAAACATCCTATGCTAAGTGAAATGTCAAAATTCTGAAATGAACTTATTCAAAACTAGTTTTCATTTTATTCAATTTCCTGAGGAGTATTTACTGAAATTTGTAAGTAAGTTCACAAAAAATGTTCTTTTGAAAAGTTTTTCTGCCAAGCTGTTTTAATTACAGTTTCTGGCCAATTCTATACTTCTATAGACTTCTCTGGTATTTTACTTTGCAGATCCTTATGTGAAGTGTCACATCCTGGATGGAAGTGGAGAAATCCCCATTCAGCTTTCTAGTTGTATTGAAATCAGCTGTTCCAAACTTAGAGGTTAGGCATGTCACTAGAAGCTCAATAACATTTTTGCCTCTTAAAGGCAAATGATCATGCCAAGTTCAAATCCAGGTACTGGGGAGCATCTACCACCTACAGACACATCTCTGAGGATGGTGAAGCTCCCAGCCCTTGGTTCTGTAGCAGCTCTGCTACATTTGAAGTATGCCTCCATACTCCCGTTAGCACCCATCTTAGAGGTAGGCGACCTGTACTGGAGGTAAACTGAGGCATGAAGTTGTTACCCTTCTGAGGTGGTAAACAATACCCCGAATTCCAGAACTCTAACAATATTAGTGTTCTCTTTGGAAGAAGATTTCCAAATTTGGCATCTCTTGCAGCTGGAATAGAGATGCAGTCTTCATATCTTCTCTAAAAAGTGCACACAAGCTGACCAAACAGTCAACAAGAGTCTAAATGTCAGGACATGTGGCAGACAAGATGGGATTCATGAGACCTACTCCTGCCTACTTGTATCTATCTTCCTGCCCCTTAATACCTGTCAATGTGGGATGTCAGGAAAGCAAGCAAGCTCCAGACACGTCTGAGCTCTAGGCACTGTCTCCAGCATGGGACAACTCAGGCTCCTAACACTGGCAGTCTGACTGACTGTCCCTTGAGCAGGGAAGAATTTTCTTTACAAAACAACATTTAAATTGAAAAATTATCATTCATTGATCTCTGAATAGTTACTTGTAAACATTTTAGGCTCTACAGATGTGCACCAATCAATGTCTGGACTCCTGGAGGTCTTCAAGTAGCCTCAGTGCTCCCAGATTCATAGGTATGGAAGCAGCAAGCTGTGCCAGAGCTTGGCATAGCCTGAAAAGCCTGAAGCCATGGGTCAGGGTCCTAGATTTCACAGCAGTCTCACAGGGCAGATGGGAGATACCCAGTCCTGCAGACTCCTGGTCTATCTGGAGAGGCGTATGAACAAGGAGTAAGGCAGCCCAGTGGTTTTAAGCCTTGGGCTATTTTCAGGGAAGACAACCACAATCTCAGCAGCCTTAGCAGCAGCTAGGTAGAATTGACAACCTTGTCCCTTACAGAAAAGTGTACCACTATGAAGGTTTTCAGTAGCCCAGCTTCTTCGACTGGGATATGTCTGTCTGAGTTTTTCTACATTTTGAGTAACTACACTGACAAAACTAGTTTATGGTTTAAACCAAGCCTCACTCCAAGGCAAAAATATACTGAAGTAATCCCAAGAGGTCAAGGAACCCATTCACTGGATGACAGAGTTACCAAAGGCTGTGCGTGTGGCTGCTCCTTTATCATTTTTAGGCAGGTTCTCTTGCCTTCATAAAGATCACTGCAGCTTCTATTTAATGTAATGACCTTTACAGAAACAATGGCAGAATTGCAGAAGGGCACAGAGGCATTCTTGCCTTTAACCATTTTGGGAGAGTCTTGCAATAGACAAACACCAATCTGAAAAATAAAAGAGCAAGATGATGCAAAGTAATATTAGCATAATAACATTCACCGTTCTGTGTCCTCAAAACTATGTTAATACACTAAGTAGTGTTTTTGCCAACTCATGGTGGGCTAGGGAAAACATTATCCTCACTATGAGAAGAGGAAACTAGAAAGAGAGTCACAAACAGAGCTGAAGGGACCCTTTCCACAGGAAGCCTGTGGAAAAAAATGACTGGGTGTCCTGGATGTCCTGAGGTTTTATTCTCAGCTAGTGCACTACTAGTTTGGGACTTTGCAACATTTAAAATAACATTGTATAATGTTCCACTATGATGTCACTTAATGACATCACTCAGGATTTGTGAGAGGCTCTGTATAAATGCAGCAGCATTATACCAGCAATTCAAACATCTCTCTCAGACCTATGAAATTTTCTTTTTGCTAATTTGTCATTCACCAAGTAATTGTTTTCCATGCTATTTCATGTAGGAGAACATGAAGAACAGAGCCACAAATTTAAGACAGTCAATTATTCTTTATATATCTCATAATAACTGTACATCAGATTAAGAATCTATTACACTGCTTCCATACCAACATAATTTATCATTTACTTATTTGGGTCAAGAATTAACTGACTTTCAGTTCGTAACATCTCTATTGCATTTACCACTGTACGATGATGAAAATGTTACTAAGACCTAGATGGACCGACAGTTCCCAACACTTTGAGTCTTTGCTGTGGTAGGAACAGCAGTAATACAACTCCAGAGTCACCCTGTCGGTATTCCAGTTTACTGGATTTACCACAGGGTTTTGCCCTCACAAGAGTGAGAGGTTGCTTTGTTACCTGACTCTCTGCTGGGAGAGGACATTGTCTTATGAACCGAAAGCCCACTGAAGAATGCCCTCCTTGGTTGCCCTAGCCCTGGCCCTGGTCAGGTCCCAGGCACTGCAGCAATGGTCTTCTTTTTGTGCCCTGAAAGGCAGGGGGTTGATGTAATTCATGCAACAATCGCTTCCGCTCCTGGGTGAGGTTTTACTGCCTTGGCCTTGCTCTACAGCTTATGTTGACAGAAGCTGACTTATTTAAACAAGGATTAAATATAGTTGTGCCTCAGTGTGACTATTCACACATACAAGGAAGGTGATGAAAAATAAATGAAGAGTGCATTATAGTTATTTTACTTTGTAATATATTTAAAAGCTGTCTCCCACTGCTGTTCCCATTTTCCAAATTTGACTGGAAGCTGGGACCTAATTCTCCACTGCTTTGCATTTAACATGGAAAAAATGCTACTATCATGATAAGGTAGGATTCTGCAACTCCCAGTTTTTAAATATGTAAATACAAGGGCATCGCTGGGAATCAGGCCTAGAGAGCAAGATTTTTAACTGAAGTCAAATGACCTCTGCTGATTTACCCAAACTGATTACTCAGATTTGGTCTTTACTAGAAGCTTAATATGCGCTTCATATTTGAACTTCCCAAAGAAATCTGACAGTAACTGACTGACAAGCCCACAGCTGCATAACAAAGCAGCTTGCACTTTTCATTTGAAATCATATTTAGTTAAGAAAAGCAAATTTTTCATTCATATGAGCTATCCTAAAGAGGCATAGGTAAGCTAATACAAAGAAAATCATGGATAGCTTTTGCCACATATCCATTTAACTGTCACTTGAAGACAGAATCATGTTTAATTACCACTACAGTGATTACTGATTAATGCTAAATATTTTCATTTCAGCCTTCTGGGTACTTTTGATGGTCTTTGTCAATTGTGATTAACCAGATATTTGTTCCAAAATACTAGACACCAATGAACTCGAGTGCTTCCTGTTCATAAACACTTTTTTCCCCTGTCGGTGCTCACAAATTCTACTTAAATAAAGCTTCACCACTGTATCATGCATAATGATTCACAAAAGCGATTTCATTGTCTGTACTCAAGAAAGCTCAATAATTTCTCAGGTAAACAGTAAGGCTTAATTTTAACCTCACATATACTAGTATTTTGTATTGCTTTTCTTGATCTTGTCCCATTTTGTCTCTCTAGCTGGGGGAGGGGTGCTCTCTGAGGACCTCCCAGTACCTCTCTGTGGGTTGCATAAAAATGCAAGATGACTACAGAATGATGCGGACTTATTCCAAGAGATTAAGAACGTGAAGATAGCATCAAAAACACTGATGTCAGGAAAATCCCGGACAGCTCACCCATTTGGCAAAGAAAGACTCTGTAAGTGGGGAAGAAGTCACAGGGGTTATGAGTTTGAGTGATTTCAAAGAAATGTCTCCAGCCAACCACACTATACTTTAAAGACAAAAATGGGATATTAAAAAAGCAAGGCTATTCACAACTCTAGAGCATTTTAGGAAATAAACTCTAATGAACAAGCAAATCAAGAAGGTTTGTTATGCTGCAAGAGCTACTATGAAACAGATTTCAAAATGTCCTGATTCTAGTATAATGAAAGAGGTACTAGGTGACCTCAGGAAGACAATGAAATTGTTAAAAACAGAGGAGACTCTTGAATAAATGGATATGCTGGTAAATGCTGTAAAATGTTTGAGATACAATCAGCTCCCTGGTTGTAAGAACACTTCACTCTTCGGTGACAGAAGGTTTGTTGATCATCAACTTGTCACAAAGATGCAATTTTAAAACTTAAACCAAACATGGATTTTTTTAAATTCCACAGTCTTATAGACCTCCTTCTTTAATGTAAATGAGAGAGTCTAAAATGCTGCTGTTGAGGACTGTACATAGTAATACTTAAATGGGTGAAACGGCACCCGAACAGCTTTATAAAAGAAAGAAGCTCTTTGGTTAATATAAAAGGGGATTTCTCTATATGGAACAGTACACCTAGAGTATGAAGAAGAAAACTTTAACAGTTTAGCTATCAATGCTGTGTTTCATATTTTGGAGAAATTATTTTGGCACACATTTTCAAATGAGGATCAAAATTATCTATAAAAATCCTCTGGCTTATCCTGGAGGGGAAAAAAGCTGAAAAACTAAACAAAAATCATTGTACGGAAGAAGAAGAAAAAAATTACCCTTATTATCTCCATGGTTTGATTTGGTTACCAAACCATTATCATTAACATTCAGAGATACTGAGTAAAATTATGAAATAAGCATAATGAGCACAGAAATCATTCTTAAAAGGTTGTAAGTAATAGTTGAACAAAAAACCCTCAGCAGATGTATATTACAGTACTCTAATCTTGGGTCCATGAAACAATTAAAAAAGCGTGAACACTTGCTGAATGTAGTCGATAATAAAATGGAATATTTAAGCAGTAATTCACTGTTTATAGTGAAGAATAACTTAAATGAAATATTAAGCCATTAATTAGAACCCTGTACGGTAGCTCAAGCAGGTGGAATTATCTGGTAAAATCCAGAAACTTCAAAATGAACTTCTTGCCCCTCTCTGGTCAAAACAAACAAACCAAGCCAAAAAGTAAAAAGACATTTTTCAGAAAGATCCCAATGGCCAAGAATAAACCACAGTAACCTAGAACACGTAAAAGGAGAGGGGATAGGATAGAAAACCCAGTGGTAGCATATTTCAAAAAATATGTTAGGGCCATGCGTATGAGATCCTCTGTGGGATGAGGCATTAAGAGGCAATTATGACTGGACCATAAAATGGCAAACTAATTCTCATTATAGCAATTACAAGACTTTTCCTCCAAAATTCTGGCACCCATGTAATATCACCTGGTAATTAAAACTGTATTTACTAATTGGTCACAGAAGAGACAAGCCATTGAGTAAAAAAAATCAGATCTCAGAAATTTGTCTTAATCAGAAGGAAAATAAAAATACTTTCATATCTTGATTGAAAGAAACGGTAGTAAATAGATGATTTCTTACCAGGAGGAAGGGGAAAGGCAAGGGAAGGAGGAAGGGGGAGGTTTAACATAAATGTATACTGTTTGCTTATGTTATTTATAATATTTCCAGGCAAGAAACAAACTAGGCTAGCTTCATTAGAAAGTATAATTCAAAGGCTGAAGTTTCAATGATCAAGATTATGTCTAGAATATATGATTCATAGCTGTTTTTAAAAGACAAACTGCATAAAAACTATTAAGTTATTTAGTCTAGACTATAAATATGAAATAACAGCAAAAGACTGAGAGGAGGTCAGCAGATGATAAATACTTGCTCCCAAACTAACTGCCACACAGGATTCAGTACTATCTAGTTTACAGAATGTGTATTTCTCCATCGTTATCTCACAAAAGACATAATATTGCCCCAGATGTCTATATGAAATGCAAAACAGTCTGGTTTTCCTTTGTACATACAATATGGGAATACTAGACAGTAAAAATATTTTGAAACTCCATCTTGAAAGCAATAAAATTTGCTAGAGACAGAACTTGAACAGGACTTATAGACATGTGTATTGGGATTTGGTCCATTCAGAAGATTTAAGATGGGCATGAGGAAGATACTCTTGTTGTTGCTCTTCGCAGGAAAAAAAAATCTTAAAATCATGGACCCAGGCAACAGCTCCCCCTATATATTGCTGGAAAAAACTATTAGTACAGTATCTAATAACGGAAGACTTGACATATTCTGTGAGAATAGTGCCTAGCAAACTCTCCAGAATGGACAAAAGTGGTGGTATACCTTGCAAAGAAAAGACGACACAGCAGAAATACTAAGCTTATGGAGAAGCTTTGATACAGATAGTATAATCCTGTGAAATGAAAAGAAGCAAAGAACATTCCAAGGGAAAAATAGTTGAATTGGAGAGTCCTCTTTCTCTAATCTTCTATACTGCCTCTCTTCCAAAGCATTTTCACCTCCTCCATACTAGCAAACAGTCAGCTCCACAATAAAGGTCTCAGAAAGCTAATGGAAAAGGTGAAATATTCATACCAAGTTATGGTAGTATTCATATAATTTGAAAACAGAGGACAGCTACACTCAACATACAGTTATCTATTCTTAATCATGTAGAAAGTTGTCTTAATGCCTGCCACAGTAACTACAACAGAAATGTTTTATTGCAAATGGCTAAAAATATATACTTTCTATTTTGAAAACATTTTCTTTTAATTTCTCAACTAAAGCATTCTTTTCTTGGTTTCTCTGTTTCTTTTTCCTACTCAAGTGCTTCAATTTACAGAGGACCAATAGACAGTTAATATGCAAAGAGATGCAAAGACAAATGAGTTTAGCGGGGCAGATCAAAACCAGCTTCCTTCCTTCAGCACCTTGGCTACTTGGATTAATTTAGGACTACATTGTCGCATGGGTGAAACTGTTCAGAGGCACAACATCCTTATTTATTCTGAGATTTGTAGGTGTAAAATGCAGCTGTATATAAGCTTTCAAAGTAGCTAGTACAAGTCAAGTCAGTAAAAGTTCTGTAATGATTTAAGAAATGGAGATGATCTTTAAGGTGCCTTCCAACACAAGCCATTCTGTGATTCTGTGATTCTGTGATGTTGGATGAAAATAAGGAAGTAAACACAGCCTGGCCAAAAAGCTAGACACGTGCCAGGAGAAAGAAGACTAATTTCTGTCATTAGAAAGCACATTTGACAGAAACTTTTGTTAATTTTTGTTGAAATTCTCACTTAAGGACTAACCTTTCCCAGCTGTGACCTTGCCTTGTTTGAGCCAAGAGAGCCAGAAGTCTGGACCTGGGTTGGAATGAGAGCAGAGATGAGTGGAAGCCTTTTGTACCACGTCCAGCTTCTCTACCTGTGAATTTGCTTCCCAGAGGCATGAAGAGGAATTAAAACAGGTGAGGCACCTCTGCTCTGTAGCTCTGGTCCATGCAGGCTAAATGCTGTGCTATTAGTCTGGCTGCAAAATCTTGTCATCAGTGAAACCAGGAATTGGTATCCTCTGCACATTTGGAATTTAGTTTTTCTATACAAGAACGAACTGCACTGGGAATAACACAATCCCACACAGTATTGATGTAACCTTCCAAATATCTCCTGCTTTTACAGTCTACAAATTAAGCATCGATACCAGCTTTTAAATGTCTCTTTTCACACCGAAAGAAAACAAGAAGAAGAAAAAGATAGTGATGCAGTGTGGGACTAGGCAACAAAATATTTATCAATTTCAGACAGTTTCCATGCCTTGAAGTATTTTGTGTTTCAAAGCACTGCTGAAGGAGCAGTATTAATGATAAGGCAAAAAATGCAGTTCTGTTCAATAAACAGTTCAAAATTAAATGGGAAATAGTTTATGTTCTCTTTTCTGCAGTTTCTTTCTGTTCAGACAAGGCCAAATGACCTTGACATTAAGACTCCAAACTGTATTTGTGAGATCAGGTTTCCATTCCCAGCTTCTGCTGAAGAACTGCTGTATCATCTTGAGCAAATCACTTTCCCTCTTTGTGGCCCCAATTTCCGTCTGTACACAAGGGGTAATATGACAGTCATACCCAACCTCATACAATTTATTACATTTTAAATTGTAAGGCAGAGACTGAGTCTTGCTGCTTGTTCATGTAGACACAAAAACAATCCTATTTTTGTCTTGCTGCTATTCAAAGAATTTTGTTGTCTGCTGTGCCTCCGTATTTGTGCTTAGAGCCTGAACTGCAAGTGCCAATGTACCGGGATGAAAGCAAATCTCTCAGCATTGCCAGCCTGTCTAGAACTAGGCGATACCTAGCATCGTATTAAAAACTCTGTCCCTCTCTTTCTTTCTCTCCCTCTCACATGCATGCACACTAAGCCACCTGTCTGCACCAGTCTGACAGCCAAAGGAAGTTCCAGAAAAGCTTCCAAATTCTTCTGGGATTATCAGAACCATATCTTCTGAAAGCTTAATTTCAGTAGTTTTATTACAAGCACAAGGATTTATGAATGCATAAACTGCAAGTTGCCTACTATATGGCCTATCAAAAATAAAAAAGGCATCAAAAAGGTTTATGAGATCACCATCCTGCAAGTGTACTGCATTCCCCACCTAAGCACAGAACTGATCTGCTTCAAGCAATGAGACACATGCTCCGACATCATGGAAGTTGCGTGTCTCCCATGCAAGGGATCGAAACAAGTAAAATGGCTGTGGAAAATTGCTGCAAACAGCAAACCAGTGTCTTTACTTCATATGTCATATTGCATGGCATAACACTGCAAACTATGCTTTGGAAAACAACCCTGCACTACCAACTGGAGTGTGCCAGCATCTTTCCTGCCCAGCTCTACTATTTTAATGATCAGTGAAAGAATCTAATGTCATTGTCAGTCTTCTACCATGTTATCCTCAACTCTTGCACTAAAGACCATCCATCAGTATCTTTCAAGAAAGCTACCAGTTATCCTATTCTACACACATTCTTGATACACAGAGCTAAACCAAATTCATACACAGCTTAGAAATATCTAGGATAATCTCTAATATAATTAATTCAGCACAGACCTCCCAGCTATTCTCCAATGCAGAGTTAAGAATAGAAGACCTTTTCACAGGACTGCTTCAAGACAACTGTTTGGCAAGAGGCTGTTTATAGGGCTGCTGTAGACCTAATATTAAAGATGAGGGGGAAAAAAATCCCTTCTATCCAATAAACGGTCAAAAATAAAATAGAAAACAGTTTATATTCTTTTTCCTGCAGTTTCCTTCTGTTTAGGAAAGGCTGAATGACCTTGACAACAAGGCTCCAGGCCATACTTGTGAGATCAGGTTTCCATTGCCAGCCTCTGCTGAAGAATTGTAAGACTTAAGAAGCCTCTGCTGTTGCACAAAGATTGAATTCCATTAACATGAAACAAACAACCCAGGGTTCAGAATGCTGCAAAGTAGATCAAAAGGTTAATTCTTCCTTTGATGGAACAAGAAAGAGCTTTTAATACTTCAGCATACCCACAATGCTGACAGTAATACGGGATTGTGAGTTTGTCAGTCGCAGATGACTGAAAGGTGATAGCATTAGCCACTTAGAGGAGAGCTGGGCCTGAGTCCTGCCAGGTGACAAACGTGTGGTAAAGCACTTTCAGTGACAAACAGCAGAATGCATAAAACACATGAAGATTTCTTTGCCAGAGCACAATATTCTCAAACAGAAATAATAGCTCTCTGAAAGAAGCTTTGTTCTGAGGAAAACAGCCCCACTGGGTTTGGGTTACTATGCTGGCGCTCCATCAGTGTCTACAAGATTTGATCCCATGCAGACAAAACCTGATTACAGGCCTCCTTTTTCCTTTTACCTTTTTTTTTTTTTTTTGGGGGGGGGGGATGCAAAGTTGCCAGACTTTTTTCTAAGACCTGCCTATTAGTTCTAGAGGTTTCCCCATAGTGCTTTTGTCCAAGTTGCAGAAACACTTTCTGATGGTTGAAAGACCTTCAGCTCATTTCTTACTCACTTGAACACAAGCTAACATAACAGTCTCCTACTGGAATGGCTGGACGGAAAATTATTTCCTCTTTCAATAATTTTCTACAAACATACTGGGGTTTGGGGGTTTTTTTTCATGGAGAACTCAGACTTTCAGAATTGCCAGACTAAGAATATTCCTGCTTTTTTATCCTTAAAGATGAAAATATTAAAAGTTTCAGTGTTCCCAAAGTGAAATCTCAGGTTCAAAACACGAAGCTGAAGCAGAGTATTTTGCTTTGTCTCAGCACAATATCAAACCATAACTCCTTAAACTAGCACATGCTTCATACCCACATTCTCCTCTGGAGGCAGAGCTCTCCATCAGCCTACACCTCCTGTGAGGCATGGTGACCTCCCTTCTTGCTCTTTTCCATAGTGCAGGTACCGTCAAGTTTGACAGACAAATCCAGGGACTGAAAATAACTTTCTAAATCCATTTTATTGTTTGAAAAAAATGTTCAACTGTTTGCTTTTTTTCCCCTCAATGAAAGCTGTCTGCAAAGAAAAACTCTTAGCAAATCTCTTGGCTGAAAACCTCTTTCTCCATCAGGTGTTTCTTTTAGACTTCCTATTGGAGTCCTAGATTTATTTTGTTATTTCTAGCAAAATAAATGTTGTTATTTCTAGCTTATATTATATAAACCCCATTTAGATATGGGCCTTAACCGCTAAGCTGTCAGAACAGGTCAGGGACAGGACAGGGCAGGACAGGGGAATTCTGCTTTACCAATAATACATCAAGCTATTGGCACACGCAATATTTAGATCTCACACAGCAGTTCGGAAACCAACTTGTAAGTTTCCATTGGGGTTATTGAAAAAGTGCATCTGTACTTAATGTGTGGCGCATGTGGCTGCTCCTGCTCTGTTATACTCTAAGGATCCTCCGCTTGAACATGTATGTAATACCGCATACTGGAAACTGTAGTCTTCGCAAACTGCACTTCATAAACACAGTGGATGTTGCCATCTGCTTTATTTTTTTTAAAAGCACTAATTCTTGCAAAGTTAAATGTTAGTGCATATGCTGTCTGCCAGTCTGTGAAAAGGTAGAAAAGAGGGAAGTTCTCAGACAGTAGCTTACCACACTGTCATCTTTTTGGAGTCTTCAAATGGCATGGTACTATCACGCAAAGAGTTACTATATCTGCATTCATCCTCATGTATGTCTGAATGATCTCCACCTGTAAAGTGAGACCAAGATTTCCATGTTCATTTAAACTGTATAACTGTCAAGGCAAAACTATCTCCAGCATCCACCTTAACAAAAATCCCAACTCTTTTGCAGCTCCCTGATAGCAATGTAACAGATATGCTGTTTCTGAAAGTACTGTTCTCTTCAGGATGCTATTCCCATTCATTGCTGAATCTAGTTTGTAGAAGACACTAGCACAACTCTTTGAGAATACGTGCAATCCTTTATGAGGAAAGATTTATTCTATCATCTCCTTCATCTTTACCATCACCTTTGAGGGATTTTCTCTCTCTTTTAGTATAACTTAGTCAGGTACCTTCATCTCAGCTGTCAGTCCAGATCCAAAGAAAGGAAAA
Organism: Aptenodytes forsteri; assembly: GCF_000699145.1. Taxonomy (NCBI): domain Eukaryota; kingdom Metazoa; phylum Chordata; class Aves; order Sphenisciformes; family Spheniscidae; genus Aptenodytes; species Aptenodytes forsteri. Next base: position 3,326,843 of record NW_008795128.1, read on the forward strand.
CAACTAGGAATTATCTCACTGCAGAAATGCTGTACACAAAAGAATACACTGGCTTCTATTAGAGAGAAAGAGATCTGGAGAAGAGGTTTGTGGGTTTGTTTCATTGGTAGCAGATGCCAGTTTTCATTCAACCTGATGTTTTTAAAGCATATAAAACAATGAGCTACCCCCTATCAGAATCATTTTTTAAACAATCACTTCCACCCACTGGGCCCTTACAATCCCATAATAGGAAAATACCATTTAGGAAATAACCTGGGTCTAGTTGATGATACATTTATAGCCAAGTACAGGCAATGAGAGCCTCTGCCATTTTAGCCAAACTATTGACTCTGCAGGTGCTCTTCTGCACAAAATAGGATCTGGTTCTGAAATTAAAGGCTCTGTCTGAGTGCATGAGCTTTCACTTTGGCAGGGGAATCAAAGGCAAATAATCTCCTTTCTAGCTTTTAACCCTGGAGTGAGCAGGGGTCAGCTCCTGTCTGAAAAGCTTCAGGGCACTCTGTCCACAGATTCCTTTCAAACCATTCTTCTAACCTGGGACTGCTAGAGTGCATTGTGTCCTAGCTCCCCCCACTACTATCTTCAATATTTTCCTCAAGCCAAAGGCAGCAACCAGAAATCAAGTCTATTGTGCTTACGCAAGCAATGATGGCACAGGAACCACAGCTGGCTGTGAGGCTGATGTGGAGAGCACTTCCATGTCACTACTCTTGTTCAAAGGGATCTTGTTGGGGACTGAAAATCTGGCTTTTCGTTTTCAGGTGTAATTCACTTTTGAAATACAGTATTTCCCAGTGGAAAGATTTCTTACCTAGATCAACGTTCACGCTGCTAGGATCAAACAAACAGGGATCAGAAGAAGAGCTTCTTACCATAAGAAGGGCTTAGCTCAAGCACAGTATCTGATCATGCCCCAGACTGTGCTGGGCATCTTACAGTACCGACCCTGTGCACCAGAGATTTCAGCTGTACACCACACTAGGTACAGCAAAGAGGCAGGAAGCAGTGGGGAGGAAATAAGGCAGGAAACAACAAGAGTACAACAGCAACACATCAGATGGGATGTGGGCACGGTGGGGCTCATTGTTCCTAATGAACCACAACAGAGCTCGGGTTGCCTCCTGTTTGTGGCAGATTCTGTTCTCATGGAGAGGTCTGAGCACAACGAGTGACAACAGGAAGGTATTCTTGCCATGCTGCGTATACAGCCATCCCACTGACTACTGTGTAGCACAGATTTATGTCCAGGTTTAAAATTAGCTACGCAGGGTACAGCCTGCAATATTGATCTCACAGAGTGGAGGCCAGAATGCGAGCGAAACCCAGCTAAGGAGCTGAAGAAAATGAGCTTATGCTGGGCTCTGTGCTGCACTGGACCAATGGCAAAATGAGACAGTTTAAATCTAGCTAGGATGGATCTCTGAACATGTCACTAGTTTGAGCGCAAAGTAGACATATCCTGGCTGGGGTACACCCAATGGACAAAGAGACTTCACTTCCTCACCCCTCTCACACACAGACGCACAAGTGATTTGAGAAATTTCCATCTTCCTTCCACAGCTCCTCCTGGGTCACTCCACACCACTCGCCCCACAAGATAGAGGTCTGGTACAAGTATGTCTAGAAAATCAAGTTTTCCTCATATGTTTGCAGAGAGGTCTCTCTGGGACTGGGGAGCCTTGCAGGTTTTTTTTACCTTAGGAGGTTTTATTAGGCGAGGCACAGACCTATACCACTTCCAGTTCCAGGGTTAGCACAGTTGTTGTTATGAAATGGAATTTCTGCATCACAGTCTGTTGAGAAGTATGTACATACCCTTAGAAGCTTATTAAAGGGGACCTCACACAGCACACGGGGTACCATTATCCCTGGCAGGTTGTTTATTCATTCAAGGAGGGTCATCTTTGAGAGGGGAAGAAGACCCTAATGTGTGGAAGCCCCTAATGCCCTTGAGTTGTCTGAGCCAGGGTAGCAGGTTATTTCTCCAACCCGAAATCTGGCCAAATGGCAATTATTCAAGTAATGTCATCATTAATCTGAGTGGACAGTGAGGAAAAAATTATTTGTGCCAATAATAACAAAACCTAGGTACCTACTGTTGGTCTTTAAATCTATGTGAAGGGCTTCTACACAAAAGTAAGATTTCCATGCAGCGGACTTCTCAGAATATGAATGTAGGTTGCTTAACATTAGTTTCTGACTTGAAAAATATTGACCTCAGATTGAAAACTCAGAGGCAGAATCAAAACCAAAGTTCAGTATTCACATCTTGCTGATGAAGTATTCACATCTGGATATTTCCTCCTGGCTACTGCATACCCAGTAAAAGTATCCTGTAAGACTCCTAAGCAATAGGACTACAGGCCTTTTACTGATTAATCCTGCAGGCGTTTGAAGGACATTGTCAAAGAATCATAAAAATTGCAAGCCCTATTAATTAACATCCTGCCTATATGTCTGCCAAAGAAGGGATTATTTTCTTCATTCCTTTTTCTGGGGTTTGACTCATCCAGTTTTAAAATGGATTAGGAGATCCCATTTTATTGCAAAGGAGCTCTAATTAATGTTCATTTACAGCTCTGGAGAGTTAATTCTAATTCTGAGCTGCATCTACAGCATTGCAGCCATCAACTCAAAACCAGCGAAAGACATTTGAGCTCAGGAGCAGCTACACCTCTTTCTGTGATATTCCCCTGTTTTACTCCTTGTCCTTCTTCCTTTCTGATATCATCTATAGGAAAACAGGATCTGTTTAGCAGTTCATCTGCTCCTGCTGGATAATCCTCTGCAACACACTGCTGGCAGTTGCGGGGATAATTATATGACCAGGAAGGTTCTGGCAGCGGTTAGTGCCCAGTGGCAGGAATGAATGAACTTGAAAAGAATAGTTTATTTCCATGCAGAGTCCTTCTAGAAAGACGGAGGAATGCTGAGAAATCAGTGGGAAGGAATGTGTTTTCAATAAAACCACAGAATTTGCAGTCAGTATCCCATATCGTCTACCCAGCTCTGTCACAGCGCTTTGACCAAGCCATTTGACATCGCCGTATCTCAGGCTTCTCAGCTGCAAAGCGGGGATGAAGTACTCCTGACAAGGGTGTTCTGTTTCCATCTCAAGACAGGGCTTATAACTTAGGCACTGCTAAAGCATTTTCAGACTCCCAGAACTAGGTTTAAATGTTATTAAATACAGAAGACAGCTGAATTCCTTAACAGAATGTGCTTCCAACAGGGCTCAGTGTTTTCTTAAAGGGTCTTTGTATGGTAATGTGACATTTTACAGCCTACATGTAGGCAATTATCTTTGAAAGAAAAATGACCATTTTTTTTGTTTGGGGTTTTTTTTTTGAGAAGAGACTTTGATTAAAACACATTTCTGGGGGAGCTGATATGCAAGGACGGAATGTGGAAATAAAGCTGATTCAAGAGCTGGAACTGTTATTAAAGGTACTAGAATTAAGGAGCTTGAGAAGGCCTTAGCTAGAGGCATTCAGACAGCATCAGACTCTGACACCAACTGGAACCAGTGTAGTCTGTTGTGTCTGTAAAGTATTTTTCAGTATCTCCTAGAAAGCCTTCCACAACTAGACTGCTGCACTCCAGCATGATTCTAAGTGAATGACAGAAAAGAATAATTAAAAGGCTTGTTGTTGCTGCTTAGCATCTCAAAATAGTTTGGACTACTGTGTAAACAGGACATGCAGAATTAAACATTAACAGTATCTGGTTATATTGGTTTGAGTGCAAATTTACTGATAATTCTCATTGTCCTCAGAAAGAAATTGTATTCCTTGCTCCTACAGCAATGAAGTCAGTGGAGTTTTTACCACAGCTATAGTGGGAGCAGGAGCAGGTTGTATGGATAGAGGCTTTGAAACTGCAGTCCAGGCTGACAGTACAAGTAGGCTGCTTACACAATTTCCCATTACCAGAGAGTCTGTCAGAGCAGTGAGGTGTTTATTCTACTGGAAAGCACATTGGGTCTGGTGATGCTTAAGCCTTCCAGCTGAATCACCCCTAACATAAGAAATCTATTCCCCCAACAGCTTTGGTTTCTTGGCCTGTTTTTCAAAGGAAATGAGTCAATGTCCTCATACTGTTACACATCCTTCCAAAAACCTGTTAGCCAGTTTCAACCAGAGGGTATGGATTTCTTACTAGTGTTGTGAAACTAGGCACTATCCCTACTGGGGGATAGGCAGCAAGTAGCCTCTTTTCAGACATCAAAGGGTCTACAGGAGAGTCCTACCCCAAGACAAAAACCTCTGGGAAACCAGATTTCATTGGTTCCACTACTGCTGGTTTCCAGCAGTATTGACTTATTTGACCTTTTAATGTCAGGTGAGAGATAAAAAGGCTGTTAATGATCCCTGTTATTGCAAGAAGCATATAATACAGCCTTCTCCTAAACTGATCGCAGTCCATCGTAAAACCATTTGTGTTTCTTGTCCCACAAGTCCATTTGAAAGGCTGTCCCAGAATGTCACTGCTCTGATTGTCAGCAGTCGGGAAATTAGAAGGAAGTTCAGTTGTTCTTGGCGAGTTTGTATTATCTGCTCTAAAGCCTACATTGCCCTTTAGCTGGAAGACCTCTTCTTCTCTGACGTCTGCCTTCCCCAGACTCCACTGTGGGTTTCCAGAACCTCTGCCCTCTCACCCTTGGCTTACCGAGGCTAAACCAGACAAACTGTTAATCCCCTTTGCATTATAAACTCTCCATTCCCATCGTCATGCATGAGCACTGACAGCTCACAGATATCCTGCGTTTTTCTCCCCCTTTGTCATTTCCAACTCATGAACTCCAAGCATGTCCCAAAATTTCTGGTTATTAATTCTATACATGATCTTAATACTTTGAAATATTAAAAATCAACCTGTTCCTCAGACTCAGATCCTTAAGGTCATTTGTTTTTTTCTGTACCATATCCCAGTTTGCCATCTGACGGTATCTCCCTACTTTGGGCCACCAGTAATTTCATCAGCATAATTTTGGTTTTGTGTCAATATCATAAGGAAAACTATAAATTGGATTGGTCCCAGAACTGATCCTTCGGAAGCTCCATCACTAATTTCCCTCTAAGCTGGTTCTTCCATCACAATAACTTTTTATCCCAATTTTAATGGATATAAAGTCCAGTTAATCAGTCTCCCCCTCTTGCAAATTTTTGCATATTCAAAGATTTGTGCCCTTTTCAGTCTTTCTGTTTCATTCCATGATGAATTACTCCTATATATTAACACTTACAATAGTTCCAGTCTGTATCTTAGAACTACATCAGTCATACTGGCCAGTTTTACATTAATAGGATCCAGCACAAACTCCTTGCCAGCCACAGATGATAATTAACATTTTTCACCTCCACAGCTATTGATTGTGCAGTACAGGCTAAGAGGACCCTAAGGCTTGCATTCAATAGGAGTGATTGTTATTGGGGAAGAGCATTTCCATCTGAGCACTTCTTCTCTGTAGCTTCATTACTGTCTTATCTAACTTCAGCCAGAGCCGGCTGCTCATGTCTTCAGGGCAACTGAAAGCTATGAGATCATGATGGTTTCAGTTAATATTAGGTAGCCTAGAATGAGGTGTCATCCACAGAATGCTGGGACTTCAAACTTTCACCACCTTTCCTGATGTCCCCATACACATACTGATAGAGAAGCTGAGCTTTCAGGCTACATGTATGAAAAGAGAGAAAATTTTTATTGGTTATAAGTTCTAAGCTCAGAATTAGTATAGTGTTGCTACTGTAGCTCTGTTCCTATGGGGTCTGAGAAAGAATGGGCAGGGAACAGAACATGGGCGATGTATCTGACTATCCAAAAATGAAACGTGAAAGCGAACATACATAAAGGACATGGATAATAAACCAACTAAATAAAAGCAGAATTACTTTCAACATTCTTCAGTATCATTCAATTTTAAGAGTCCTAGGAAATGCCTACTAAGGATTGCTGATTCAGCCTCCTAATCAGAGTAGTAATTTTTGAGGTTATGATGCCTGCCACCCATAAGATCAGTTATCTCGCTGAGAAAGAGAATAAACAAGTGCCCTTCTCAAAATTTCACAAGATAAGGGGAAGCCAAAAGGTTGGTCAGACTTCTTTTGATAGTATTATCTTTTAGCTAAACACATACAAGCATTCTTCTCACAGTTGTTGTTCTTGGGAATTCACACAAAAAGTAAATTCATAAAGAGGATCTATCTTTAATACTTTTGGACAAAACCAGACTGCTGAGGTTGGGATTGCAAGGCACTTTTTTCCAACAGTCAGTATTCACTGATTTCTCCAAAAATGCTCTTAGCATCCAGCCTCTATTTCAAACCACGGAAGTTGACTACTATCTCTCTATAAGATGGGCGGTATACATGCATTCAAGAATTGAAGGGGAACATTCTGGTAATCTACCATTTGTACAAGTTTTCAATGATCAATTCATTTGGGATCACAATTAAAACAGTTTTTTCCCTAATAGGAAAATACATTAAAAGATGCCCAGCTCCTCTACCAAACATAGTTCTTTAAATAGAGGAAATAATTTTTTAAATTTATTGCTGTAAGCCATTTATGTTGTTCAGTCACCTACTGCCTCCAAGCTCACTGGCCTTGTCTTTTGGCCTAAGTAGCACTTACTTGTGACCAGTGTTGAAGACAGGATATTGACCTATATGGACTATTGGTCTGACCAGGTATGGCTGGTTTTATGTTCTTATATTTACATTATTAAGACTCAACACTTTATATTCAGACACGGCAGGCACCATCCCAGTGGAGCAGGAGCAACATTAATGCTGGCATGCTGTAGTACGCTACATCAGCAAAAAGCCTCTTTGAGATGAAAGGCGGCAGACTCGCAAACCAGATTTGGTCATGTTGACACTGATTGTCTGAGAAATTAAGACACTTGCAACTTAAATAAAACCCTTCAACTTATGTTCTGTAGAAAGCCTGATTAATATTTTATGGTTTATTACCATTCTTCTGGTAAATTATTCAAAACCATAGTTCAGCAAAGCACACGGGAAGTCCAGAGTGTCAGGTCAATTAGTTGTTTAAGCATTATGTAGAATTTCAAGTATTTCTTTCCAATTACAGGGTATAAATATTATGATTGGGGAACAAGAGAAAGTGAGGTAAGTTAGAGATATTCCTTTTTTTAAAATACACTTAAATAACTGGGGATTAGTACCCCAAGTGTTAGACTTTTCCCTGTCACTACAGTTCTTGTAGCAACGGTAGTTCTGAGGCAAAAACCTATGCTTCTGTGTGCTAGCTGAGAAAAATTAAGACGGGTAACTGGGGATTTAATTTCTGCATGCCTTTATCATGATTAGGTGAGCAAACTGACTAGCTACAGAAGCAACTACTCTATTAGGGATCGTTTAACAATCTCTCCCAAAATTTGTGGGCAGCTTGTAATTTCAGAGTGATAAAACATTCACTTGCTGATGCGTTCCAGCTCCCTGCTACTGTGAGATTGTTCTCTGTTGCACATTTCCAATTGATCCCTCCAGACGACTGAAGCTTTTTAAGTCCTATGTATAAGCAACAATGCTTCCCTTCAAAGGCTCCTTACAACACAGCAGAGCTCATCAGGAAAGACAGACAGCCCAAGTATTACTCTTCTTAATTGAGTCTAGCTTCTCCTGTACGTCTCTCCCGCTCTGGAAATAGTTCTAGTCTTTTGAGCTGTATATACATAACATTCTAGTATGTAAACACCCTCAACATGCTTAGCTCTTAATTACTCCATTAGTTTCACTATAATCCTGGGTGCTCCAGTTTAGGGGCATGAAATGTTTCAGCATTTCATGGGCAAGAAGATCTGTAATTATTCACAGTTTTCCTTAATGACTGTTGTGGTAGTCCCCTCATTTTTCCTCAGTCCTTGACTCCTTTGGCAAATATATGCATACTTAACCACACTGCACTGAAAATTTAATAAATAATCCTGAAGCAATAAAAAGGAATGAGAAGGTTCAGATCCTCAGTGTCATCCTTCAAAGCTACGATTAGACTCCAACACATTCTTCTACGTGCTATTTAATGTTCTCCTGTGCAACACGTGCCTTTGTCATTGTCTTGTCCTGGAAGGAGGCAACTTTGCCTTTCAAGCTGGAAGTTTGAAGAAGCCTGTTGATGCACATTGAATGCATCAAATTATCATGTTTTAAAATGGCTGCTCACCCTCACACCGTCACAATCATCCTAGGTGAGTCTAGGAACCCTCCTTTCAGGCTTGCTTTTGCAGTTTGACAAAAGTCAGGGCTAAATCAATATGTATATTCCACAGCATCCTGGAAACTCCTGGATCTCCCAGGTTTCAAAAGCAAGAACCTCTTGATTCCTGTCCCCAGTGGCAGCACTTCCTACAGCTTTCTGCTTCTTCTACAGAGATCAGGGATGGAAAAGCATTAGTCCTATAACGATTCTGTGTGTGATTACACAGTCACGTTAATGTAACCTAAATCCATGCCAGTGCTAAATGGGAAGGTCCTGCCCACCTCCACATCACTAAACACTTACTCCCACTATGTCCCTTGTCTTGGTATAAGAGCCCACGCAGGTACACGGTGAGCTAGATCACGTACCTGGTCTGGCAGAAAAAGGAAGGACAAAGAAAGTCATGGCAAGGCAAAACAAGGGAAGAGGGAAAGGAGACAGAAGAGAAGAGAGAGGGGAGATTGGAAGAGGGTGGAGAGGGAAAAGACTTTAACTAGATGACTTTCCTGATTTAGTTTATGTGGCCACACAAATGCTAGTGCCTTGTCAAGGGTGGCAGAGAAACATTTCCAGAAGCAAAGAAGATGGGGGGACTACCACTCTCCATGACAAGCATGGGCCTGTGCTAACTTGAACTGACTGCATAACCACAGCTCATAAGTCACAAAAGTCCAGGCTTTCTGACCAAGTCAGCAAACCCACTACACAGGAGCATCCTGACTTCATAGCTGAGACACCTCCCCTTTACCTCAGGGTCAGAAAGGAGTAGGCAAATGGACTGACATTTCAAGTAAGAAGCAAGAAATACATTTAAGACAGTGTTGATTATAGAAAAACCTGATGAAAGAGAGGAAGGAGTACTGAAAACAAATGCTTTAAGGTACGTCACCGTAAAGGCAAGCTGACAATACCATTCATCAACTAACTAAATAATTTCCAGGCATATTTTGTGCAACAGAAGCATGCAGATCTCACACCGTTCTCCATTCCCATTTAACAGGGACATTATATCTTTCTCTCCAAAGCATTAGGCATAGACCACAGCTAATGACCAAACTGGCAGTGCAATGGTGTGATAAAGTAATTCACAGAAGTATTTCTAATACCTGGCATTTCTTCAGTTATTCCAAGAAACTCTCGAAGTTCTTCACACAAAGAATGAATTACGGTTCACAACAAGCTGATAAAGTACAAAACAACCCTATTGCACAGTTGGAGAACAGAGGCACAGAGTGTTACTGTCTGTAACCACATAGTAAAGTAGTAGCATCATCTATATCAAAATGTAAAATCTTTGAAGTCAGATTCAGCACCAGCAGCGATCATAGTGGCAGTTACCACTACTGGCTGTTGCAGTTTTTGGATGGACAGACTTCATGCCACTCTGAAATGTCTCACTCCATCTGCCACCTCTCAGTCTAACATTTCAAATACTGGCAAGAAAGCATTATCTATGAGGTATACAAAGTAACTTTATGATTTGATGCTTATGCTTTCCCCAAAAGGCAGGCCCTGAAGAGATATTTGGTTAGCTACAGAAATGTCACTGAAATACGGGGCCTTCCAGGTAATCGCTGATTAGCTCAGGAAACAAGACAAAAAGAAAACAATTGTTCTTATGAGAACCTGTATATTTTTCCTTTACTACTCTCAGAACAGTACGACAAGCCACGCATCCTCTGGCAGACTGCCTTCTGCTTTGCACCACAGTGAAATATGTACATTAGTATCTGCTCCTAAGGTATCAGCTTTTTAAATTGTGGAAACCTCTTGGTGAGAGTACTGAAGCTTAGCTCCGGTAGTCTGTTTCCACCTGCCAGATGGAGATAAATTTATACATTAAGAGATAGTGGAAACCCCCAGGAAGAAGTCAAATTTCAGTCTCTCCTGACTACCCTTGCAGAAACTGATACGCCTGATGGCTCTGATCAGGTGGGTTGTGGGTTTCCTTTTTTCCATTGCCTGGGTCTGCAGGAAATTTAAGTCCTTTCAAATCATTTAATAATACTGATTAGTACTTTGAAGGTTTATCTATTCTCCTTTTTGGCACATGCAAGGGAACCAACCTTCCCAACATGCCAGTTCAACAGCTTGGCTACTGTTAGATAACTATTCTTTACATTTCCTACCTTACTGCCTTTCGGTACACGTGAGAGCTTCTTTAAGTGAAACTGTCCTTAAGCCACAGCGGAACATGAAACATCACAGTTGAATGCAGGGGGCAGAGAACCAACAGGTACAAAACTGAGCCTTTGCCTTGCTACATAACACAGCTACTGCAATGTGCACCGCTGTGACTGGACTGAGCCAAGCTGCAGCATGTTACATCGCTACAGCAACCACCCCGTGCCAGAAACGCAGCATGCACTGCTGCATAATATCCTCTGCAAACACTGCAGAGGATCGTTTTACCTATCCCAGAATTTCCTCTAACTTCCCAAAAAGAAGGACACAACTTTCGTGATGTACTTTCTCACATTAACATTTTCAGTTCATTCTAATTTCTCTACCCTATACAAAAATAGATGTCAAGTTTTTGGGAGACCTGTGTGCAGTTTTTCTTGACAATGACTTACTGCAGCTCCACAGGGATGCACATATTTCCCCACGGAGTCAGAGCATACTTCACACATAATTTAAAAGCAAGAGACCTTGAGAGTAAATAGGGACAGCAGAAGGAGACTCATATTTTGGAAAAAGAATTTCTTTATTTAATCTTATGTTTTCTAATTCTGGATGCTTAGCTTTGCATTGGAAATTGACATTAAAACAAAGCTTGCATATGCACAGATCTCCTCATGAAACTGTAGTAAAGCGTGATAGCAGGGGAGAAATGTAAATTAAAGGGAACAAAACCAAGCTATAATTTTAAAATAGTATACCAAAAATTTTGAGGGCACTGATGCAAAGGAGCTCAGCTCTAAAGTTTCATGTGGTTTTCATTTCACAAAAAATAAAACCGATTACAGTTCTGCAAAAGCCAAAACCACAATATCCTCCCTAACACAAAGTGTTTGGAGTATTTCTCAATGCCCTTAAAAGGAAACTGTCATCCTGACCCCCAGTGAACTTCATGTTGCAAGACCAGATACATTTCAGCTATTTCACTGGTTCCTCAGTCTCCTTGTCTGACTTACTGTCATTTTTCTCACTACCTCTAAGAGGCTCACACAAATGAAAAAGCACTGGCTTTTTTGAGTCATAAAGACAAATGACTGTATAGGTCAAAGAGTAAGGATAATTATATTTCAAGTGTTACCAAACTGGAAGAGGAAAAGATTAGTGAGAGGAAGTACTTTTTAGTAATAATCTCTCAGTCAGTTTGTGCATTAGTTTTAGCATCAGGTGAAAGCGTTCAGGTAGAATTGTATAACTGTCGTGGTCTAACCCCAGTCAGCAACCAAGCACCACACAGCCGCTCATCAGCGGTGGGATGGGGGAAAGAATCAGAAGAGCAAAAGTAACAAAACTCGTGGGTTGAGATAAGAACAGTTTAATAATTGAAATTAAAAATAAATAAATAAATAAATAAATTGTCATGAAAAGGAAAACAACAACAGAGAGCGAGGAACAAAACCCAGGAAAAACAAGTGATGAAATTGTTCACCACCTGCCGACCGATGCCCAGCCCATCCCCGAGCAGTGGTCACCACCCCCCAGCCAACTCCCCCCAGTTCATATACTGAGCATGACGTCATATGGTATGGAATAGCCCTTTGGCCAGTTTGGGTCAGCTGTCCTGGCTGTGCTCCCTCCCAGCTCTTGTGCACCTCCTCGCTTGCAGAGTATGAGAAGCTGAAAAGTCCTTGACTTAGTATATGCTTAGCAACAACTAAAACATCAGTGTGTTATCAACATTATTCTCCCCCTAAATCCAAAACACAGCACTGTACCAGCTACTAGGAGGAAAATGAACTCTATCCCAGCCGAAACCAGGACAATAACCAGATGTTCTTGCAGTGGGAAACGCCAGATCACTTTGCTTCCACACAACAGAAAAAAAACTGATGAGCAGTCAGCAGTTCTTCCAGTTTCATACCAGAGGTGTATGTGGGGAAATGCTGGTATCATATAGATCACCTCGTGGTAGTCTCCCTGCCAGTATGCCCCGTCAGGATTGGCATCATCAGCATGTCACTGGCAAAGCACTCCACAGATTCTTGCACTCAAGTTTCTTATTCTATAAATTCCTCCTGGAGCACTTGCCAGTGTGTTCTCTGTACTACCAAAATGTTACATACAGCTTTGAAACATCTGTTAAGGACTTTCCCTGACAGGTAGCCTAAGCAGTTTGGTTTTTAGCTTCAGGCTACTGCTAGTTGTCCTTCCAAGTTCAGGGACTGTGAGCAACTCACTTGCATCTGTTATTATGCCTTATCATATACATGTCACTTTAAGCATACGTGATTGATAGTTTAGAAAAAATAAATGCAATCCTTTCTCCAGAGTTACAAAGCACACATGCAAGTTCTCGTTCAGGGATAAATTCATGAATCACAAAGGAAGTGAAGGGAAGTGGAGCCTTCACCTTTGGGAAAAGATGTCAATTTTAAGGAACAATTGAAAGGGAGATCATATTTTATATATGCATATGATAATACATAAATATATAAAATATAACAATATGGAATATATGTATACATATATTATCACAGATGTTGGAAGCCCCGGGGTGGGGAGGAATCCCAGCACACAGTCCTGTGTGGGAGAGACACAAAAGGAGCAGTTGAGACACAAGATTGGCAAAAACAGCATGTGGACTTGCGGGCAGAAAGATGTGTGGGCAGAGTTGTTTACAGCCTTGAAGGCAAAGACAAGGAATATGAATTTGATGTGGATTTTCAATAAAATATATTGAGATTTTTTACAATTACTTGGCTAGCACTTCTAGACTGTTCTACCCTCTACTATCTTCTAGACTGCTTAGCCTTAGCATCTTCTGTGTCCTTTACCTTGAAAAAGTCAGGGCAAGGGACTGATACAAAAGAGGCGGTACTGGGGTGGGAAGCTAAAATGCCTGATATATACATGGAAAACTCCATCAGCAGAGATTTCCCAAGCAATATGTGTCAGTCCAGGTGAACTCTTATTTGCTCAACGTATTATTTTCTAGCACAAATGTCTGGATACTTTTTTTTTTTGTCATGCGACAGGCAGGTATCGGAAGGGCGAATGACAAAGTTATTCACCCTTAAGAAACACATTTGACAAAGTTCTGGAAATAATGATTCAGTTTTTTGTCAGAATGGGTAAAAGACAGGCTGTTGGCACACAGAGATGAGAATTAGTCAGGCAAAGAACAATGATCACACTCCTGTTGCCGCATTCACCGGATGGAAAGTAAATGTTGCAAAATTACACCCTGTATCTCCACTGCACTAAATCGCCATGTCAGCAGGGTCCCACGAGCCATCTTTTTGCTGTACGTGCTGCCTCACTGGCCACCAGGCACCAGGGCCGGAGGCACCGCACCCTGAGTGCCACTCTGACAGCAGGCAGGCAGGTGGCACGGCAGTGCCCAGCTGAGGAAGCTGAACTTCCTACTGCCAAGTGGGCATGACCAGGCAAATGTGTGCTCGCGTGTGCTTCAGCTGAGCGTGCAGGGGTCTCTTCATACAGATTAGGCAAACAATCATATACGCCTAAAAATACAAAAAGCAGAACAGAAATACAGCTCCTTTTCAGTTAGACATTCCATTACACTGGTGCCAGCTCTTCAAGTGTTGTAAAAAAAAGTCTTTGACACATGGAGTAGGATCAAAATCTCACAGACAGATTTTGCCCTAATTGAAAACAAAGTCAGAAGATTAATCCATGTCTCTCAGATACCATGGTAAGTCTAGGATACCACACTGCTTCTCTAAACTTTTCCATGCTGAGACTTGGAATGGGTAGAAAGTGTTACACTCACAGCTTTGGGACCTGCTGACAGCTGCAGCTCATCTTTGGTAGGACCACAATGATTGGTGGAAAAGGAACCCACAAAAATTCTTTCTGCGTAAAAAGTCCCCATAACCAGTGTAAGCCTGGCCTGCTAAATCTTCACCAGCTTCCGTGACCTAGGTTGGGAGGCAGAACGTGGCCAAGGTGAGAGGAGGTGGTATTACAGTAATTCCCTGTTCCTGCAGGCCTGCAGGAAGCTCAGTGTGGGTGACAGCAGCCCCAAAGTAGTGTTTATTTATATCTATGGAGGTAAAGGCAACTGAAGTCTTCCTGCACCCACACAGAGCACCCTCATCGCCATCAACAACACAGGAAAAAAAATAATTGAGATTGCAGGCTTCTAGACACAGCAGGAACTACAAGAGTCTAAGTTTGCCCCCCACAGAGAACCTCACCTGTCATTTGATATAACTAGCTTCAGAGGCAAGACAGCAATTCACTCTCCACAGTGCCTCGAAGACTTTGGATTTTTTGAGATAATTCTAAAAATTGGACTAAGTTGTCATATGTGTAAGACATGAATGTCCATCAGCTGAGGCTCAAATGAGGTCATAATCTACTTGTTCTTGTTCTTCGGAGGCACGTCTTGTGCCCAAGCAGTGCAATAGTTGAGACACACTAGTTTTTACAGCCAGCAGCACAGAAGGGACCGTTTTAGCTACCAGCTTGTCCAGTCACCTTTGATTTCTCCTTCTCCCCCACAAATAACTAAATACGTGTCTGCAGCTGGGCTGACAGGAGAGCTGAAACCCAAAGACAAATGTAGACTCACACTATACATCCAGACTCAAGATGCCTTAACAGTGTCAGGTCTTTTTGCTAAAACAGATAGTGAAATTACTAGCCTCTACCAATGGAAATCAATATAAAGCTCTCCCGCCGTTAGCTAAAAGCCAGTCTTCCCACAGCATGGGCGTCTCCAGCACATTGAACGCAGTCCAGACATACCCCGTTCACATGACCAACATTCACGCCCATGTCTTTATGTGTTTTTGCCAAGTGGGTACACCTCTCCATAGCATAAGGTGGGGCACATGCCAATATCCAAGGCGTCCTCAGGAAGGAAATGTTAGGGATGAGGTTGCAAGCCAAGTAAATTGTGCTGAGAGGCTGAATCTGGATTGTAAATCATCAATTGCATGGTTTTTGCCAACACAGCACTGAACATGTTTTTGCTTTTCTGTGCCAATCAGCTGCACAAAGCTTGCAATCAAACCTTCAACTTGGTCTAGAAATGTTTTTTGCTTTGTACCATAACACTGCCACGTTTTCCTCTCTGTAGTAAAGCAGCAGAAAACAGATGACAATTACTTTTTTATAGAAACTCATTTAGTAAGAAGCAGCTACCTCTCCTAATCTCACATTATTCGGTACTACTTTCTTGCTGGGCCTGGTTTTATTCACAGATTTGCAATAGCCTAACCAAGTCCACTTCAAAATATCTACCCACTTTTGGCCGTTCAAAGCATTTCTTTCTTAGCACAAATTATTATAGCACACTTCTGTAGTGTCTTTCAAAATATACTCCTATTTTCCTCACAGCTGGGGAAAGATGCGTGCCACACGGAATCAACAGAGCTCATTTAATGCTGGCCCAGCGCACGCAGCAGCAGCCAGGAGAGGGTGACCTGTTTCAATCAGATGCTGCTAGCCTGCTACAAGTGCAGCAGGAGCAGTGGCACTATTTCGGTTGCATTGTTGCAGGGTTAGCAATGAAAAGACACATCCTCAGAATTTGTGAAGTGAAAATCCTAGTGCCCAGAAGTAATCTGCAAGCCACTCGGAAAGGCAGGAGGGTGGCCAGGCACATCTTGTTTCAGGCTTTCCT
The DNA here is from genome assembly GCF_000699145.1 of Aptenodytes forsteri. Lineage (NCBI taxonomy): Eukaryota > Metazoa > Chordata > Aves > Sphenisciformes > Spheniscidae > Aptenodytes > Aptenodytes forsteri. The sequence goes on from NW_008795128.1 coordinate 3,342,840, forward strand.
CAGAGAAACCTGCTCCAGGAGCATCGCAACGAGGGGAGGTACAGCAATGAAACTTCTTCTGTGGCTTTAATTACGTCTGTCCCTGTCTTCCTCTGTGATTTTTGCAAAGGAAAAGGGTGGTTTCAGATCCGTCAGGAAGGAAAGGGGTCAGGAGGCTCAGCAAGGCAGAGGGGCTGGATGGAGGGTCCGGGAGGTGCGCTCTCCCCTCCCACCACCCCTGTCCCCAGAGGGAAGGGGTGCAGAGTGCACGCACCTGCTTTGCCAGATCTCCCTATAAACTAGACAGCGGTCTTACCATTTCCACAGGGATCTCGCCCTGCTCCAGCCCTGCAGTGGTGAGGGAAGGGAAGCAGAAACTGCCCTGTTGCTCAGGGGAGCGCTTTCCTCTCTCTCCTTTGGTGAAAAGGGCTGGGCTCTTCTCTCCCTCTCACTGCCTCCTCATCCTTGCCTCTTCCTTCCCTCACACCGCCACATGACTGAGAGAAGCCACATGACAGAGGGGCCTTCCCGGAGCATCTGCACTCCCCTTCCTCCCTCCTCCCTCCCCACCCCAGCCTAGCCCAACTCCAGGTGCACCACGGACACTGAAGCAGCCGATGGGGAGGAGAGAGGCAAAAATGCGGTTTGGGTTGGCAGCACAGCAGGAATGGCTGTGCCGTGAGCCGATAAGCTAAATTAATTTTGAGAGCTGGGAGGAGCATGAAAGGGCCACTATAAGGCAGTACCATAAAGAGATCGGCACAACTTGGTCTCAGGTCGGTTCATGGCAGGGGCTGATGTTACGTTAGTTGCTGTGCTCTTCTGAGAGTAGCACCCTGCTACCCTCATCCCTCACCAGCATGTCCCGGATTGCACTGTTCCAGTGAAAATATTCCCTGTCGGGTCTCTTCTGCGCCTGCCTGAGCTGTCGTGGCGCCTGTGGCATGTCTCACACCTTTACATTCCCCTGTGGGTTGGCTTCCCTGATTTGGCTGCCTACGGGTTTTGCACTGAACTGATCACATGAGTATGAAGGTGATGTTCGCAGAAGAGGATCCCTGTCCTGTATTTCACCAAGGAGGCATGAGTTAAACTCCAAAAAGATGTATTTCACTGTCAGGCCAAGCCACACCAGAATGTTTCAGTGTTTGTGTGTAGAGACTTTTCAGAACTTTCTGTTGCACAAAAAATACAATAGCAACTCTTTATCACTATTTGAGATTTATTGTTGGGGTTTTTTTTAACTATTCAGGTATTTCCCATGGGTGGGGAATCCCATTTTCAGGCTCTGAGCAACACAATGGCCTTCATTTCCATGGGGAGTCTCTCCCCCAGCCAGCCCTAGCTGTCATGTCACCCTGGTATCCTTCTATGCAGGCTCAGGATGCTCCAAACAGCTTTTTAGCTTTGTTATACAGGGTACATGGGTACCCTGCTCTAATTGCCGATATTATAGAATTGAACATCTCATGACATCTCTCCTATTGATTTACCACTCTTTGTAAAAAAGGAGAATGAAAAGTAACCCCTGCACCACTTAATCAGTTTTCAATGCAGTGTGCATTCACTATGTATAACGTAAGGTAGGCTGTTCCCCATCCCATGGTGGCTGTCATCTTTATTTCTCTCTGGAGATGACAAGCAATGATTTACTAACACCTGTACAATTGCAATGTCAAATTCCAGCTCTTGAAATACAAGGCTTAGCTCTGTGATATACGGCAAGACATCTAAAAGTACATATACCACCTCTACAAAATCTACCTGGGACCAATCCTTTATCAACTCAGGTATCAAGGTCCTTCACTTATACAAACTACTAATGGCTGAAGTTTTAAATACAGATCGTTCTCCGTTGTATAATGTCAACCAGTCGCGAACTTCCTTTATTTTCACTGGTGACTCATCTGGTAAATCCTGAATCTTTTTCTTTTTGGGGAATTCAGGACTAGTAGAAAAGACTTCTTCAGTTAAATATTCTTTAAAGTAAGAAACTGAATCAGCTGTAAAAAATTCACAATTACTGACCTGTGGGCAGTAGAATAGTAATTTATTAACATGATATTTGACATCCAGAAAATTCATGTAAGTCATGAGAGTCCTCAGTATAACTGGAAGGTAAACAACATAAAATCTACTTATTGGAACAAGTACTTGGTCAGTCAAGCAATTTTATGAAAGGGTGATAGGATGATGCATGCATCCCACTACAAAATTCTTTAAATTTCTGTAGGAGTAACAGTCAAGGCATCAACTGATTATGTTAAACTCTTTCTTTCCTACTCTGCTTGTTCCTCTGAGCAGTAGCTGTAGGGACTTAACATTCGTAGTCAGCTTTTTTTCAGTAATGTCCTTGGAGTGAAAAATGATCTTTGGCAAGAATGTGAAAAGACAAACACAAACCATTGGCACTTATTATAGCTTTTCATACAGTTATGCAGTTATATAGTAAGCATTTTCACTGCTGTTCCTACAATCTGTTCCAAGAATCTCAGGAATTTGCAAAGTAGGCTGTTGGGTTTTTTTCCTACAGTCAGGAATCTGAGGAATCAATTCTTATTCCCTGAGTACCTAATAATCCTTGACATTCTCAATTAACAACAGGAACAACAGCTGATGTTACAATATTTACAATGATCCAAGATTTTTTCCAACTCCTTCCCTAAGCTGTTTGTTTGCCTTTTAACTCATCTCCCACCAATTATTATATAAACTGGGACCCAGGTTTGGTATCATCTAAATTTAAAAGAATGGTGGAAGTATCAAGGATAATTATGTTTCTACATGTCTTGTGCTAGGCAGAAGAAACCCAAGGGAGAGGCAGGAAGAACTGAACCATTATATATTCTGTTTGTCAGCAAATGGCTCAAAGCCAGCCAGTCTCTGGACCAGACACCGAGCCTGGTGACAGCTAGGGCTATTGCTGGAGGGAAGAGGCAGTACTTGCTTAGGGGTACAAAGTATATAGAAACATGAGAAATCAGACTTTATTTATTCTGTAGCTCTCAGAAAAACTTGTTCTGAGTTTTACTAAAATGTTTGGTATCTGCCAGGATAAGATTTCTGTGTCTTCTTTTTCCTCCATTTTTATGTGCATGTCTAATATTTGGAGGTGTCTTGCAAAGTAAAATCCATATTCATCTTGCAGATCTACACAGTAGTAAATCTGAATTTTGTATTGTCATGCTTAGTTTTCTTTCAGTGATGTTTCTCTCAGCTTTCTGATTATTCTGAGGACACCTTGACAAGGAAAGGCTGTGCTGGAACCGGCAGATCTTACTGGATATCTGAAACTCTGCCTGTGAGTTGGTGCTCTCTGTCAGTCCTCAGAACCTGCCAGTATTCCTGCCTTGCAAACTCTGATTTTACCTCAGAAATCAGCATTCAATAGTTCTGACGGCTTCACGACTTTAGAATATAATTCAATTAGCCATAAATACATTTCTCTGTCATACTCAAAATAAGCCCCCCTCTCCAGATTTTGCTATGATTTGTGCAGGTATTCATTACTATAGATCAGTTCTTTGTTTATTCTCTTCAGAAGCAATTATGTGTATCATACTGAATTGCCCTGTATCTTATCTGAATGCTCCTTCCAAGTGGAATGAAATACTACTTCTCATTTGATTACATTTTTCTTTTCCTAGATGGCTAGTTTATATGTCAGCAGTTACTTCTTTTCTCTGTGCTACCAGGATAATCACTCACTCTTCTGTTAGTAAAATGCCCACTTTAATAATTTCTTCCTTAAAGTGCTGACATCGTACCAGTTTATGCTCTAAATCTCTGCTTTCTTTTGACCATCCTTGTAAAATTTCAGTTTATGCTAAATAAGATCTCTCTATGTAAGTTCCAGTGTGAAATTCTGTTAATTTTGAAATTATAAAAGGAACATGCTTCACTACATAAATTTCATACCCATCAATATTTCTTTCATGTAGTATTGATCTGTTTATCACCCTACTCAAGAAATCCATATTTCCTCCCTTATTTATATTCTACAGAAAAATCATGTCCCTGTAGCTTCAGCATCATATGTACAACTTTAGCTGGTGGTAAATGGAAAAGTTTCTTCAATGTGAGCAAATCTGGAATTCTTGCAGGTCTTGGTAGGTACATTTCAAACAACGAAACCAGAACCAGTTCTTACTAATTCCTTTTCAAACTTGAAATAGTTTCTTCCACAGCAAAAGAGGTCTCAGGGATATACAATTGACTGTTCTTGAGAACACTCAGATCTGTGTTTCTGGAAGATGCCTTTGCTGAAAATATACCTGACAGGGGCAGATCCTTTGCATTTGCTGTTTGCTAGTGTGTTAAGTAAATCTTCCATCTGTCTTCCCAATGTCAACAAAGTTCCTAATATGGCATGTGATGCCTCCATTCTATGCAAGAATGTGAAGAATTAATTTATTAAATGTGCTTATGAACATATAGTTCATAAGATGGATCAGATAAGTGAAGCTTACCCTTCCAGTAGCCTATACGGAAGGGCAAATATATATTCTTACCAGGAAAAAAAAAAAATTGCAAAGTGTTCCAGCACTTCCATCATTGGTTTACATGCCATGTGAGATTGTCACTCTTGCTAAGATTAAAGACTGACACTGCACAGACAAATCTGTTTCAATATTACTTTTGTGAGGGGATTGTTATTTTTATTTTCACAAGCAAAAGTTTTTGAGCACCAGGGCATTTAGTTGCTGCTCAACTACACAGACGCTTCTAAAGCTACTTTGGCTCCTTGGATTCCATGGGCAGAGTGACTATCATGGAATGGAGATGATTCACAATAGTTTCTGTGGTGCTGTCCTTGTGGTGGGAACCAACTCAGTTACAAAGAAGTCAAGGTCAGCTGCAGGACAAGCAGGGAAGAAAGTGAAAAGATGTGCTGAACTAACAAATCAGAGAAAAAGATTTCAAGAGTAATCACCCTCTCTTACCTGCAGCTCTCTATTATTTTTCCTTCACAGCATGCAGAGAGCAGCCAGCAGACCTAAGAGAAGAGATGCTGCTCCAGGCAGCCCCTGACATAGTTAGGTTTAGATCAAATCTATATCTGCAACACCAGCCTGTGTCCCATCTTTTTCTTAAGATCTGAAATGCATTTCAACACAGAGATTTGGTGAGCCATTTGTAACAGCCCAAAACTCACAGGTGTTATTGCCATTTTGGTTTACTTGGCTGGATAAGCCCCTACTACACAGCCAAGTTGCTACCCAAGGTTTATCATTTGCAAGCCAGATTGAAGATACAATTAATACCAACCTGGATTGAGGCATAGACTATTCTGAATGAGGTACAAGCTTGTACTCAGTAGCATCCAAGGGAAGTGGAACTTCTCGTGTAGACACTCAATCTCACAACTCAGACACATACAAGAAGTCAGACAGAATTTTAAAATATATTTCACTTTACCTTTGTTTTCTTTCCTCTGGTACAATGAAATAAAATAGCTACAGGCAGCTGGCTGCACCTTTTGGATGATAATTTAAAACTCAGTGTTCTGGTAGAACGCCAAGTCTTTGGTTCCGTAAAACCCAAAATATACAGAACAGTCGTTGGGAACTAGCTTTTACTCTGTAATTCCATGGAGAATCTAATGCGAATATAATTTTCTGCTGTGTTTGCAGCCTATTCAAAGTGGCCTTGTTCTAATGCAAAAGAATAAAAAAGTGAAGTCTTAAGCAGAAGTGAAACTTACTGGTCTATTTTCAGCATGCATACCCCAAGATGAGTGAAAAACCAAACACTGCTAATGATGAGAAGTAAATAATTTTCATTCTTTCAGTACTTTGGTAACTTTAACATTTTAGTATGATTTTTATAGTGATGGTATCCTCTTAAAATAAAATAATAGTTTAATTAAGAAAGTAAATGTGTCCATAAATATATGCACAAAAAATTAAATGGCCCCATGTTTCTGTGTGAGTAGGAAGTAGGGAGAAAAAAAGTGCAGTAAGAGGTTGGTTTGTACCATTTTGATAAGTTGCTACAAGGTGGAGGAAGACAAAAGGGGACAGCATCTATTGTAGTGCGTGCATTTATATCAAACCCATTGGATAAAAAAATATTAGTAAAAGAGTTTGTTGAACCAGATCCTCATATAGCTGGGGCTTCATCTTTAATGGAAATAAATGAACTCATCTGACGTGAGAGGAATGTTTGATGAGGGCGGAAGAATGCAAGGGCTTTTTGAGTAATCAGGGTTTAAGCTCACAGGAAACAAATGTCAACTTGTTAGAGGTCACTTCACCTCCATATGACAGGCATTCATTGCGGAGGAGTCACAGTCTAAGCTGTGGACAGTGACTGCTGTAAAGGAATGGAGGGTTCCTTCCATTAACCAGAACCCCAAGAATAATCTAAGTGATAATGCATAGCTTTGTATCAGCAAGCAAACAGAGGTGGTTTGCATATAACTAGGCATCTAAAGGTTTTGTGTGAGATCGGTTAGGGCTTGGAATTGGAAAGAAAACATAAATGAAAGTAAACCTGCACCATAAATTTATCATAACAGAACTGGAGATGAGCTCTGAAAAGGTCTTCTGACAACAGTGAGTTTGGCTACAGAAATGACCTGTCTGTTGGGGAGAACAGAGAGGCTTACAGGAGAAGAAATCTTGGGAAGCAAATAGATGGGACAGTTTCAGAGGTGGAGGGAAGATAACCTGACAACACAGGAACAAAGCTTTCAAGCACTAGCTAAGTAGTATTCCTTACACTCACAAAGAAACATAAATTTACTAGCAAAACACAGAGTTAGAAAAAATTATGAGCTCGTGGATCCAGACTAGGCCAGCTGAGTCCAGAATCAGGAGTCTCTGTCCAAACTCAGGTCCAGAGATAATGCTTCTCATTCCTGTTAAAAAATAATTCCCAATGATTTCAAGACTATCACTATTTATGATTTATGACAGATAATACCACTATTTTCACAAATAATATCACTATTTGTGATATTTCAAGACTTGTCACTGTGACACTATCACAGTGTCAAGACATTTAGGATTAAGTTGGTGCCAAAAAAGAATCAGGAGTCTCTGTCCAAACTCAGGTCCAGAGATAATGCTTCTCATTCCTGTTAAACTTCTAAAAATAATTCCCAATGATTTCAAGACTATCACTATTTATGATATTTTACAGATAATACCACTATTTTCACAAATAATATCACTATTTGTGATATTTCAAGACTTGTCACTGTGACACTATCACAGTGTCAAGACATTTAGGATTAAGTTGGTGCCAAAAAAGGCTGCAGCTAGAAATCCTTGGAGTTCTTTGTTTTTCAGGTATCTACAGTGTAGATACAAGACAAGAAATGTCACAGCATGCTTCCTTGTCTCAGAGATGGGAAACCGCACATGAGCACAGACACAAAAAGTCCCTTTACTGATCCGAAAGCTCTCAGATGCACTGTGGCATTCTTTTGCCCCAATATACACATACTTCTGGTCTCTGGTGCACTTTGCTGCCTTTGTACAGCTACGACAGCAAGTTGCAGAACAGTATGGTCCTGCAAACTGTTCACACGCTGCTGCTCTCCTGTGTTTGTCCACCACAGACAAAGGCGGAAGTGTTTCAGGGCTTTGAAAAGGACAGAAGAGGGAATGGCATCTCCAGGATGCCCCACCAGGAAAGCCACAGGCTTTCCCTGCCACTGAAATAGAAAATAGGATTTTTGAGCTGCTGCCTCCCTACCATACTTATGCAAGGTAAGGAGGACTTCCCATTTCCTCCGAAGGGCAGAGAAGCAACTGGGAGGTTCCTGTCTCACAGTGTCAAGACAGCACCTACAACTCTTGTAAGAAGGAGTACTGATGTGTTCGGGACCCTCCCTGCCACCCTGGGGTTGAGAAGGGTGTCTAATGTCTTCTGAGTTCAGAGGCGAGATAATGGCATAGGGAACATTTAAGCAAATACCTCCCAGTTCCCTACAATTATTCTGGCTGCTCCTCCAGCTGCCCCCAAGGAAGCTAGCTTGAATCTCAGCTCGGTGCATGTAGTTTCACTGAATATGCCTGCCCAGCTCTCCCCCAGGTTATTCTGTTTGGCCCTCAGGATGGCAGGGCCCCACATCCAGTCTTCTTCAGCCTTTGCACTCATCTGGAGAGATCACCTGTAAGAGCATGAAAGAATTTTGTTCTCCAAGATCTGTTAAGCTTCTGGCCTCTGCCAGGGGCTGATATATGACTAATTAATACCAACTTTGATGATTGATGGATTTCAATTTAGAAATTGGGCAGTGACCTGTCAGAGCATTGAGGTGTGGAAATTTAACAGAAATTTATCAATTCTTTCTCTCTTGCATTTGTCTGTAAATACGGCCTTTCGGGTCCCCTCAGAGAAAGTGGGATGATTTGCCACAGTCTGTAATTATTACTGGAGGAAGAGCAGACAGCTTTTTGAAACCTCGAAAAGTTAAGGGAATAATTTAAATCACCGACAGACTCAGTTACACTCTGGCATGTGAAGCTGAAAACACAAAAACTTTCTGTAATGTGCAATCATTATCCTCCTCTGATGGTGGTGTTAAATTGTGCACAATGGCAAGAAAAGCAAAGATCCCAAACCTACCGACTGCTGTGATAAGAGAGAAAATCCTGAAGTGAACAGGACTGCAGTGGGATTGTGACATTTTAATGATAGTTTAGAAATACAAAAAATGTCTGAAGTGGAGATAGTCAGTCTTCTATTCATTCTCCTTCTGTGTGAATAGCAGTCCTGATGGAAGCATAAGGTGAAATTCATCCACTAGCCTTTCAGTTTTGTAGACATAGATTTAAGAAACTATTTTAAATCAGAAATAATTTTTATCTGAAAAGAATGTAGTGAGTTCGAGTTTTGCTTCTACAAAGATCTGTCTATAACCAATGATACAAATACATTGCACATGGCCCTGCTTTAGTCTGTTTTTTTCTCTCAAGTTCACATGATCTGAGCCCTACCTAATGACTCATAAACCCCCAAAATAATGTCTTCCTAAATTTTTAAGATTTTCCTCATGATGTAAGGTTAGAAATGCTGTCAGTCTGACACAAAGCTGTTATCATAGGCTGTTCAATACAAAATTGTACCTATCTGGCTAAATTAGTAAGTATTGTTTTGCAATTGAAATTGGTGGAATTATGTAGGCAGATCAAGGTGGAGAGACAGGGAGAGAGCCTGAGTATAGGTGAGGAAGGTTCAGGGTGGAAAGAGAGATCACAGCTAAACTAAGGAAGTAAGTTCTGTTAAAAATGTGATGTTTTGGTCAGCGCAGCCTCTAGGCTGCCTTCAGAACTCATTAAAAACCAGTTTTCCCCACTTCCACTAGGGCTTTAGGAAGCTAAGTGATTTGAAAAAGCTTTTTAAAAATACATCTGGTATCCGGGCAAACTGTAGTTTTGAGAAAGTAGCAGAAGAAGAAACTGTGGAGTAAAGGGTATTTCACAGAGTGCCAAAGGAAGGAAATTAAATATGTATGTAAGGGTTTTGGGGAGGATCTGTAGCGTGAAGGCCTATTTGTGGAACATTTTATTTGCCTCACACCCAGTCATACCACAAGACTGCTTGGTTTAGCTCAGGAAACAAAAGGTTTTGTAATACCTGGTTGCTTGAAACAGTTGCATAAAAATAGTAAAACTGAGATAATGGTACCCAGTCTGCAATTATTAGAAGGAATCAGATGACTGGCACCAAGTCTGCAAATAGGTAACATCCATCTGATCAGGCCAAAAGGGGCTGGCTTTCACCTCTGAGAAGAAGAAGTAACCCTTTGGACCATGCTTGTCCTGGCCCATGCTGAAGAGCCTACAAACAGCAGTGATACACCCGGGGCTAGAGGCCAGGACAAGATGTCCACTTCATTTCCAGCCTTCCTCATTAAACAGTTCTCAGTCCAGGCTATCTTAATCTTGGAAAATAACGACCAAGACAGTGGCCTCCAAGCCAAAATGGCATCAGATGCACAGTATTGTATTCTGAAGACTTATCTAACAGGTTCGATAAGTGCTTGAACTTTAGTTGTTAACAGATGACCTGCCTAGTTGGAGTTTTGGGACTCCATGGTCCCTCAGTCTCACAGGTGCTCCCATCATAGTGGCCCCAAGTACATGTTTACAGTTGCAACAGATTCAGTGCGAGGAATTGTGAGGCTTTGGGGGAGACGGCTCCCATGTTTGAACAGACTGCGAGGGAATCTGCATGTGTTTGCTTGATTTTGAGGGACAAGCTTTAGAGTTTGAAAGTACTATGGCCATCGAGATCTGTACAGCTTCATTAGAACAGAGGAGCTGCAGAGCTGAGAGAAGTAAATTTTAACCAGTGCCTGCCTGTACGACTCAGTGTACCAGGCAGTAGCCCATAGCTTCCTGAGCTTACAAGTCATTCAAAAATTAATAGAAATTCGATAGTATGATAAACGTGACTGTCACTGATTACATATCCCAGGAGAAATACCATCGCTATGTATCAGAGGCTTTTGAGGTCTGCCTTCAGTTCTACTCCACTGTATCATGTTGTTATCAACTGTTCCTCAAATCATTCTCTCCTCTTCCAAAAACTCCTACATTCTCTTGCTAAAGCTAATTATGCTAATAATACATTGAAGCTCTAATAAATTTATCATATGGGATTTAAACAAAATGCCTCTTTCCCCCCCAGAAAAGGTTAGAGGAAGAGTAATCATGGCTTTAAACATTCATCTTTTGTTCGTCTTTGCCTAGATGAAATATATTACAGCCTCTTTATAGCATATGAATGAGAACAGGTACCTTCATATGCCAGAGAGAATGTAAATGAAATAAATTTCTGCCTTCAGCAGTTGAGCAACAAAATAACCAAAACAGTACTGGGATCCTGGTTGGAAACCAATGCAGTCCAGGATTATTCAGTTTATGATGAAGGTTTAGCAGACTCAGTCTAAGATGAGCACTTCTAGCAGCTTCCCAAGTGTTTTATTAACACCAGTTTGCTCTGGTACATTGTTGAACCTATGATGTCAGTTATTAGATATAAGTAACTACACCTTCTGTAATAGGGATTATATTTGCATTTCACTGTCTTACTAGAAAAGACCCTTAAGAATTGGCTACAGTGACCTGGTGTGAGGGAGCAGCAGAAGAGGGCTGCTCCACAAGGGAAGGTGAGCTGGGAGCCAAGGGTGACAGCAGGGCAGGCAAGGCAGTACCCTCACCGACAAGGGTGTAGTCCCACCCTACCCGAGCAGGTCCGGTGACACCACGCAGGGTCAGCCGACGATCCGGTGGTTGCCAGACAAGTCTTCAGGGATGTAACAGATCAAAGGTAACCCAGGGATTCAGACCAGTGGATCTGGCTAAGGAAGGTACGCGGCCAGGCTACATAGCTGCAACACAGCTCAGGCAAGGAGCGAGGAAGGGCCTGAGCCTAAGAGGATGCCTCCAGTGAGACTCCTCGCAGCTCTGTCTCACAGAGCTCCTTGCACAGCAGCCGAACCCCAGGTTACAGCTGCATGTATCAGAGCTGGCATGGGCACAGGCAGCCAAAGCCCTTGCGGGGGGCAAAGGCTGTGTCCGGGGCCCTGACAACTGAAGTCCAGGAGGGCTGATAGAGTGGGCTTGCTTATCTACAAGGGTGCAAGTATGTTTAACAGCAAGCACATTGTTAGACGTGGAAATCGTTTCTTTTGAACTCCTCATTCACATTAAACCAGATTTATCAGTTAAGCTTGCATTGGCAAATTTACAGTAACAGTCAGTCCCCAGGTAATCCACTTTGATGGGAACTTTTTTTTATTCACAGAAAAAAGGGGTGGTGGTAGCTCTTCCTTTTAGACAGGTGTTTATGTGAGTCACACCTGAGATAATTGATGATCCAGACAGGGATAGCTGGAAATAATGGCATTACAGGACTTTCAGGTTCAGTTAAAGTAACACTAATTTTAATCCTTGCTTTGTTTCACATTTGCACAATTAACCGCCTGTTCTCTGATTCTTAAAGCGACACGGTTCAATTCCTCCAGCAACACAGGGCAGATGGCAGTTTTACAGGCCACTTGGGGGTTGTAAGTGCTGGGCCGTGCTCCTGTATGAGAGAAGGCATGACTGCAGCCTCACTCTCTTCTCCCATGGAAATTCAGTTTTGAAGCCCCCACCTTCTGCAAGCACAAGCTGGCATGTTCACCTGATTGGGCAAACAGCACACACTATCAAACACACTTGTCTCCTCTCAGGAAGCAGAGATGGGCTGAGTGTATTGCATAATCCCTGTACTGCCAGCTGGACCATACTGAATTCAAAGAAGTTCTCATAATCCCTGTTTATATTTCTCTGCTAGATCCCTTTGGATTGCAAGACACAATGAGCAACTAATTCTGAGAATAGACTGTTATACTCCTCGTAGTTACAAGTTTGCTCATCACTTTTTAAAAAAATTATTAAATATTTCATTAGGAATCTGGATTGATAGTCAGAAAGTAAAATATTTTCTTTTTTATTAAACTTGGAGGGGTTAATTTAGGGGGAGTTCATCCTTTGCAGCTGACTATTTGGACCTATGCTTGCTATGATTAGTTCTGATATGTTTTTTATTTCTCTCTTTTTAGTGTCTTAAGCATGTTTCTCTTCTGTTGTTTGTAGTATGACTGATGGAATCAAATGCAAATAACATAGAAGTAAATATTTCACGTGTCGTAGAACCAGAACCTTAAGTGTAGTTTAAGTCAAGAAATTTAGGAAACTTGTCTAGCAAATCTCAGCTCTCATCAAAAAAATCTGAAATATCAACACAATTTTGAAAGACTAATCTTTTAATAATACAAGTTACATTAAAAAGAAATAAACCTTACAACAGGAGAAATATTATGTGCATTAAGAATGTCCAAAAATGTAAAAAGGCTGCTGTAAAATTATTTTAAATTAAACATGAGAATCTAACAAAGATAAGTCTGATCAACTTATTTCCTTCTACGAAAATTGCAGTGAAATTTTTTTGATTGGCTCCTGCCATCTACTGCATGGTGTAGGAAATGCAGCATAGAACTGTGAAAACCATGCGAAGTGTATTTGCTAACGGTTCCTCATAACAGAAATAGTCTCTATTTTCTAACACTTCCAAATCTTAAATACCCTTCATGACACGCTTTCCCCATCTCTGTGGATTCAGAAAATAGTTTTCCAGTGTCTCGTCCATTCGGTGCATCAGAGTCACTCTGGTACCATGATGTGAGGTGCAGCTCAGTGAAACCATGTAAAGGCTGAGGAAGGGTAAGAAACTGTCTGCAGTCTTTAAGGCTGCGCAAGTCCTGGGGAGAACAGCAATAGTCTCAGATTATGCTCGTGGTGCAAAGCTTTGCAGACCGACTGCACCTGATCTGCTTCTCACTGTGAATTAGCAGTGTAGTCTGGACAAAGCTGTCTTGAGGGCAGAATATAGGAAGCCTTTGGTGTAGTGAGGCCGCTTGGAGCTATGTCTTTTCTTTTTGGCACTGGAGACAGAGCACGCAGGGGGAGGAGTCCGCTTCTTTTGTTCAGCAATCTGATGAAGTTTAATTCCAGAGATCTTGCTTTAAGCAAGCTCTCATGTTGCACATCATCTGTCTCAGAAATGTGTCAACTATTAAGGGAAGCACCTGTAAGATCAGTTAATTTTTTTTTTGTTCAGGAAACCATTGCCCTGGTGAATTCTATTTTTAGGAAAGAAGGCAACATCCGTGTGCTGTTTAGACCCACACTATCAAAACAAATGGTGTTCTCCTTAGGCATCCAGGACTCATTTTAACAATTTTTTGTAATCTAGTTAATGGTGATCCAGCCTAATACCCTACCCCTCAGCAGATTTTCGTATTCTTGTGAGCAGCCTTTCCATAACTGTCCTTACGTGACACCCGCTCACCTTCAACCAGCTTTGACCGATAGTGATTGTGAAAGACACAAGATAGTTTCCAAGGCTGGTAGACTGATAACCACCCAGACACGCAGAAGGACGCAATAGAACCTCTGTTGCCTGTATGCAAAGTGCTGATAGAAGGACATCTGTTTCCAGGGAAATACGCTATATAATTGTAGCGAGGTTGTAGCTCTCTACAAATCGAGGTTTTTGATTGGAAGGAGCCAATCAAAAAAATTTCACCGCAATTTTGGTAGAAGGAAATAAGTTGATCAGACTTATCTTTGTTAGATTCCCATACTACGGTTGTAGCGAGGTGGGTGTCGGTCTCTTCTCCCAAGTAACTAGTGATAGGACGAGAGGAAATGGCCGCAAGTTGCGCCAGGGGAGGTTTAGATTGGACATGAGCAAAAATTTCTTTACTGAAAGAGTGGTTAAACATTGGAGCAGGCTGCCCAGGGAAGTGGTTGAGTCACCATCCCTGGATGTGTTTAAAAGACGTGTAGATGTGGCACTTAGGGACATGGTTTAGTGGGCATGGTGGTGTTGGGTTGACGGTTGGACTCGATGATCTTAGAGGTCTTTTCCAACCTTAATGATTCTATGATTCTATGATTCTATGATCCAGGTGTCTCCTGTGTTGACGAGGTTAGTTTTGGTCTGTCAGGGCCAGTGCACTATTAGGCCTAGTGCACCAATAGGCCTTAATGGCTCTGACAGGCTTCACCTGGGGCCTCCACCCACAGCCCTGCCCTGGGCCCAGGATCTGCATTTAATCTCAGGCCTGGGCTTTCAGTCCTGGCCTGGGCCATGCTGTAGGTGTGTCTCTTCCCAGTTTTGCCACAGCTATGCCTATGGGCATTGTTGTTCAAGGCCCTGACGTGGCAGACTGACTTTCCAGCTCAACTTTGGGCCCATCTTGTCACTGTGAGTTTGCCCAGTGCTCTGGGCTCTCAGCCATCAGTCAGGGTCTGACTCTGACCCTGGCTGTTTTCCCTAGCTCTGCCCTGCTTGCTTGGCTTGGGTGCTGTGGGGCTGGGCCCTGGCTGGTGAGGCCTCTGCCCCATGGGCCACCTGTGGGTTTGTGCCTCTCCCCCTGTCCCATGGCAAGCGGGCGGCCCTGACTGCGCCACTGGGTCAAGGGCCACCTCGCTTCGCTGTGCAGCGCAGGTCGCACAAGACCTCAGAAACTGCTGTGCTGCGCCCTGCTTCCCATTCCTGTCAGGAAGCAGTTACAGGGATGAGAGAAACCAGCATCTCCCTTTTAAAGTTCAAAGAAAGAAATAAAGCTTGATTTCTTCAACTTGGAGCTCAGAAGATGCTCACCTAACCTTTTGTTAAATTATGTTATGCATGATGGAAATATTCTGGGATGATACCGCCTATTAGTATTAACTGCTCTGCCATAGGTGCCTCCTCTAAAAACTTGCCCTAAGTCTGTGGATGAAATTTTAAAATATTTTGACTGACTACATCCCCTAGAGAACATATTCAGTTAAAGAGTTATGGTCTGGAAACAACTACAGATGTGGTTCTCCTCAGGCAGAGATGAGACTCTGTTGAAGGCTCCATGTTGTCCCCTGGCTCTGGCAAAAAGCATAGGATAAAAAAGGACTTAATCGCTCATCAAGTCTTTGCTACTGCACATAGCCTTGTCAGAAAATCCTACCAATAAACTACAGTTCTCTCAAGACTAAGGAAGAGGAAGAGAGTAGAATTTCTTACCTCCTGATTTCCTCTATAATTTGAATTCTCTTTGCCATGAAATGGCATTTCAGACTAAATTTTAAGTAGCTGATTAATAGCACACTTTTGCTAGTTAGGTGAGTTTCTAAATGAGCAATCCAATACTGAATCATTTCTAACATCCAAACTTACAAGGCCCTCTCCAGGTTAAAATTTGTTAGCTGAAGTTGTAGTAATTATAAGCTCCTTTTTGTATACTGATCTTAAAATGTCAGCATTTCAAGTATTTAATCAGACTATAAACCTTGTAAATTCTGTAACTGCTTAAAATTAATAGCAATTCAAGAAGCATTGTTGGAGCTTGTCTTCAGACCTATTGACTAACTTTATATAATTGGGAACTGGTCACTACTAGGAAAATCAATTTAACACCCACCACCATGATAAAAAAAGTAATATAACTCAGAAGTTAGCTACTGATTTGATTCGGTGTATGAAATTCAAATGAGAACAACTTCAAAACAGTATATATGTGTTAGTGCTGCAATAGAGTGTGTGTGCCCTCTAAGTATTGAAAGGCTGCAATAAGGTCTCCCCGAAGCCTTCTCCTCTCCAGGCTGAACAACCCCAACTCTCTCAGCCTTTCTTTATAGGAGAGGTGTTCCATCCCCCTGATCATTTTCGTGGCCCTCTTCTAGACCCGCTCCAACAGGTCCATGTCTTTCCTGCGCTGAGGACTCCAGGGCTGGACACAATACTCCAGGTGGGGTCTCACCAATGCAGAGTAGAGGGGCAGAATCACCTCCCTCAACCTACTGGCCACGCTTCTTTTGATGCAGCCCAGGATAC
>NW_008795128.1:3360417-3369898 GCF_000699145.1 Aptenodytes forsteri
CAATTTCTCTGTATTCCTCCCAGGCTACCTGTCCTTGCTTCCACCCTCTGTAGGTTTCCTTTTTGTGTTTGAGTTTGTCCAGGAGCTCCTTGTTCATCCATGCAGGCCTCCTGGCTTTTTTGCCTGACTTCCTCTTTGTTGGGATGCATCACTCCTGAGCTTGGAGGAGGTGATCCTTGAATATTACCCAGCTTTCTTGGGCCCCTCTTCCCTCCAGGGCTTTATCCCATGGTACTGTGCCAAGCAGATCCCTGAAGAGGCCAAAGTCTACTTTCCTGAAGTCTTAGCCTTCAGTGGTGTCTTCTAACACACTTTGAAATATTAACATCTGATGTGTTTCTCCAATTTCCTTATATGTTTCATTATGAAAAGATGGCCACAACTGCAAGTTTAACCTCAGGATGCCTTCCTGGTAGTCCTGGACAGGTCTTGCATCGCATACTGTAAGCCTGGGAGGGATTGGGGGATTTTTAATTTTGCCTTGCAGCATTAATGGATGCTTTCTGTGCAGGGGAGTTGGAAACATGAATTTAATGCAAGATGACCTCTCCCTCACCTTTTAGGAACCTGAATCCAATGCTCATTTTAGACTTCTGTGTTAAGGAGATGTTTCTTAGACTTTATTCCTAGGAAACGGCATGTGTGTAGGCACTGGAACAATAAGCTGCTGTATATCAGCTGCTCAAGGGTACCTGAACTTTCTTTGAGAGTAGATGTGAGGAAATTTGAGATAGCTTACCCCAAACTGACTTGTGTAAATATGTTTAGAGAGATATTTGTAAATATAAAAGATATGAAATATTTTTTCCTAACCCCATACTGAAAATTAATTTAGTGATTCAGAGCTGACCTACTTGTGGGTGTATACCATAATTTTCCTTTGAAAGAGCTCACATTTGAATATGCTTCTTGCTTACAACTTTTGAGATCTTTCTTTTTTAAACCTTTCCAGTATTTTATGAATTTTTGTAACCTATCCCAGAGCTCAGTCAGTCTCTGGTCACACTCCTGCTCTCCATAGTTTCTCTCAGTCTACAACTGTACACCTGTATGGTGATACCAAATTCCCTCACCAAAAGAAGCACTCGTATAGAGAATCTTTCAAGGGACACTATACATATATTTTGTACAGCTGCTCTCTCTTCCTGTTTTATTGCACACTATTTGATTCCTACAAGGTCTTCCCTGATACTCATTTCTGGTACATGTTTTTGTGTTCATTTTTTAAGGAGAAAATACATCTTCACTTTCAGAGAACTTACTGAGTTGCTCTTTACCATCCAGAAGGAGGGAGCAGCGACAAAAGGAAATTGCTGACCTGTTTGGTAGATGAAACACAGTAGTTTATGATTTAACCACAGGTTCGTTGAAAGTATGAGGTAGCAGCAAGAATTAAATTTGTATTACCCAAGATAAGTTTATGTAGATGACTGAGTCATATTTTAAGAGGTTAAGAGCTTTGGCTCCAAAAGCTCTTTGTACCAGAAGCATTGCCTTCAGCTCTATTTTTAACTTATTTTTTTTCTCTCAAAGCAAAAGAGATTACGTATCCATTGTACATCCTTTTTGCATTTCTGTGTGTGCTCATGGCAAGCATGAAAGTTTCCTTCTGCATCTGATGACTCATAAAGTTGTTTCTTTGACTGGTCAGCCTTTGGCTTGAGATGCTCAAGAATCAAGCCAAACAGTAACTTCCTGGTTTTACACCCAGGTTTTTTTCCCTGGTCTCCAACAAGCTGGCATTTCAATTGTCACAAGAGTTCTCCCCTGAATGGTTTTAATCTTCCACATGAGTACATTATTGGTCCTTCTAGATGTCCACAATCATCCTATTTCTCCTCTTAAAAGAAAAATTAGAGGCATTTGGTTTTTACATTCTAATGATCTATGTCAGATGGGCAAAATTATCATCTGCCTATTTCCAAAATCTAAAGTATGGTCTGGTTCTGACCATCATGGTTTCATGACTCATTGGCCAAAGGATGCCAAACAGAGGATGCCACTTAGCTCGTGATCCTGTACATCTGCCAGAAGGATACCATTCTTTTCTACATGTTTCCACTTCTGGATGGAAAAGGCAAACAGCATTGCTCTGCAAGAGTGACACTGCATGTGTTTCATTATGCATTACCAAGCAGGCATCAACAGCAATGGTGAACTTAACTCACAAAGTTTTCCCAACTTTTTTAGTCAGATCATCTTCTGTTGTGGCCCTATTACTTATGCTAGTTTTCTGAAATTTCCACAAGGTAAGACGAAAAAAAAGAGGAGTAGTTATACATACCTGGAGGCAGAATACAAAGCTCTGTTCCTCAAAGCACACATGAAATGCAGCTCTGCAATGTCTGAGAAAGAAATTGTCACCAAATAAGTCCATCGGTTGAGTCCCCTTCTTTCTTTATCGTTTCTACCCTTCTCAGGTTGGGGATTGTTATCAGGGTTGGAAGCTGTTAGTTTTGGAAAATAGTGAAGGACAAAGAGGTAAAGTCTCTTTTCATGTTCCCTCTCATGCTATTTTTTACTTTCTTACTTTGTGATATATGGTGCTGTACCACTGACAAGCTAGACTTTTTTATTAGATGGAATGAGGAAAACAAACAAAGCAAGCAGCTGTAAGTAATACCTCATTTTCCAACAAAGGATTACATTTCACTGAACTGGAAATCAGGAGTCCTTGATTTCCTAAGGATCCTAAGGATCCAAACCTAACAGATTGTGCAAATCCTACTGTAAGTCCATTTGCACCTTTGGCAAAAGATGCCTTTGAAAACTCTTCCCTAAAGGACTTATCTCTTAGAAAGGGGAATAAAAGGCGGAGGTGGCAAAAAAGAAATAGAAGGAGGTGATGTGAGTTCTCAGAGTTAGTCTTTATTAAACTTCATGTTGAAACCAAACTGAAAATTGGCAAAGCTTCCAGGAAAATTTAGCAAAGAAACAGCTTGCAGTAATCTAGCGACCAGGGTTTCTATGGCAATAGCAGTACACTGTGAAATTTAGTAGATATAATTTTCCATGATTCACTGTATATTTTTAGCTATTTTTCTTTTTTTTCTCTCATGCTAATTGCCTTTCTGAAGAAAAGGAAGGACTGAATGGTTAGGTCATGCCCTCAGAAAAGATAGAGAGGTGTCAGTTGGTGCTTAAGGGGACCCTTTGTGTTCTAGCCTCAAATGATCAACCATCCTAAGGAAGTCTTAGGGTCTCAACTCCTCCCCCCTTCATCTTGTCTTGAGCCTTTAAGATCACTGTTCCTTGCTTCTTGAAATCCTTCCATCCCTTGTTCACCTTAATTTCCTTCTCTAATGCTTCTCCCCATTAGTTCACAGTCTGAACCATATGAATAATGTTTCTCCTTTCCTTCTTTTTCAGCTATTATCCAACATGATTCTTTTCCATAACACCACCTCTTTTCTTTGTGACATGGTTTCAACTCAGGGACTCAAAAATCTAGCTCCCATGTCCTCACCCACGTCCCTCTGTGCAGTCCTCTCTTTGGCCTCTCTGTGGCTTGCTCATAACCTGAGCTGATCAAGACTCAGTGTTCCTTCATTGTCAGTCACACTGATTCAGTCACTTTCCTAGCCATTTAGATACACAATCATGATTTTATATATATACCATGCTTTTTATATGGCTCTGATATGCAAGCTGTCATGCTTTGTTTACCCTCACAATATCTCTAAGATCCGGCCTCCTATTCTTTGACCAAATGTCAAAACGTGTCATACAAGTCCTTCTCTTGTTCCACTACAACTAGAGTCTCTGCTCCTCGGCCACACATGCTCAGAGTCATTCAAAATGCTGATGACTTCATGATCTTCCCTGTTTGCTTCTTCAACTGCTAAACTCCTTTGTGCTATTCTTCCTCTGCTACGCCAGGTTCTACTTCTGTTTCTCAGCTGCATGAACTTAAAACTAAGTGCCCTTCTCTATAATGGTGCTTTTATCATATACTATCACTGATCAACCCCTTCACGTTACCATTGTCTCCAACTTTTGTTATTTTATTCCACAACTTGTACTGGTATCTCGGTGCTTTGTTACATTGACCTTGATACATGATAGATGGGTCATGGAAAAAGTAAAGAATATCTCCTTTAGCTCCCTTTTTGCAATTCATCTCTGCCACCCTATATGAAACAGCAGCATCTAAGTACATTTAGGCAACTAGAAAATGACATAGAATCACAGGCAGTCACCAGAACATGCTCGTGCTATTATTACTTGACCTTCCTCACTCTTCACCTCTAACCATTTGTTTGGTGAATTCACTTCTGTATTGTCAATAGGGCTCTAAGTATTTTAAGGCTGGGACTGTCTGCCTGCTATATTGCTGTATATAAACAGCTCAAAAGAAATGAGGCTCTGTGAAGCCTCTATGAACTTTGGGAGGAAGGCATAAATGGAAGGAGTGGCAAAAATGCTGAAAAAGAGCAAATTCTTTAAGTCAGTCAAGGCTGGGAAGGCTTACAAGGATCTCTGGAGGACTTAATAAAGGACCAGAACTTGGATACCCACCATTCTCTACTCCTACAGATTTTAGTCTTAGCCGCTAATATCAGCATACATAAATACAAATAAACACAGAAAAAATAAGAAAATATTCCTAGAAATTAAAAGTTAAAAACATTTCATTAAAGCATGATATATTTATATAGTCAAACTTCCTGCTGTAAGATTCAGAAAAAGGTTATGTATTTGCTTATGTATATTGATAAGCATTTAAAAGGACCACAGTGCTTCATCTCAAGACACAGCTGATCAGTAGCTGGGGCTGTGGTGCAGTGTTATATAATGAAAGTTTATGACCTTGTAAGACATCATTTTCCTTTCCAGCATTTATGGGTTTTCTTTTTTCTGTATTTAGAAAGTAAAATATTTCAAATAAATTGTCACTTTATGGTTTTTTTACACCATGTAGGACATACTAGATGCAATCACAGTATAAAATATAACAATACTAATTGTCTTCTGTCACAGAGGGTAGTAGGCTAAAGATGTCCTCATCTGTTCTGTGGTAACATCCCTGTGTTCCTGAAATTACATTTTTCTTCCCCCTGAACCCCCATAACCATGGCAATATGGGCATAAGGAAAAGTCAAAGGAAAAGCTTCCCAGTTCTGAGCGACACTCTGTGCATGAGGAAGAAGGAAATGCCCCATCCCTCAGAATTACCCAATTTTAGACAGGTGATTAATGCAAAACCCAAAGAATGAGAGTTCCTCTCACAAGGGTCAGCAGTACAGGGGCTCCACTGGCTCCTCTGTAGTGTCAGAAGACCCTCATGTTGCAGCAGGCTCAGCTTGTGAAGGGCCTGCTGTGCTCTAGTGGGGCAGGCAGCACCACAGGGTGGTAACTCTTGTTCAGTCCACAGCACGGCTGCCCTTCTGCGAGGCACAGGGCCTTCTGCTGAGAACACAGCATTGCCCTTGCAAAAAAACATATCCAGTAATAATGTAGTAACTGATCTGGGTCTGCTATAGCTGTTCATGATTCTCAACATCTGTTCCGTTTTGGAGAGATTTAGAACAATCCCTGTAGAGTTCTGCTGATGTTATTTTTCAACAGTCTTTTCCATGCACATGAAGTGCATCCCTCTTTCAATCTGCTAAATTAACGTCTGACATCCCTTACAGCCAAGGCATTCAAGACTTCTATTTCCCACCACACTTTATGTTTTTCTGACACAAACCAATTTCCTTTTTCCTCTCTGAGGTCACTTGGACTGCTGCCTTCTGACTGTGAATTATTTTTCTGGGTTTCTTTGTAAAGATGCTCAAATTGTTCTACAGCTAAAGTAATTAAACCCCTTTTAGTAAATGTTACATTTGTAATTAAATGCCAATATTGTAATTTCAGAATGTCTTCTGTTCCTCCAGTTATCACACAGCACTTTCTGCTACATGAACCTAGGACTTTTTAGGCAGAAAATCCCTATTTAATCCCCGTGTTTTACCAGAGAAACATCAAAGTTCCAGAAAGAAAAGAAAATGTGAGATGTTATTAAAAAAAGGAGTTTGAACTGTTCTGCCTATTCTGGATGGCTTGCCAAATAGAATATGCTATATATCATATTTAGTATTGCAGTTTCCAAACTGTATTCCCTGCACTATCCAGCAGATGATGCTAATGTATTACAAACTGTTCGCTCTTCAATTTTAGTCAGAGGAAAGATGACCAGCTAAAAGATGTAGTTTGTCACATTCCAGACATTTTAAAAAATTTTCAGTTGCCCTCTTTAATTCTTCTCTTTTCTAATATGTGTAATTCTGAGTCTCAGAATGTGTTGTTTTTCTGAAGCAGTTTTGTTACTAAAGGTTGACCCTTTCGAGTACCTACCTACCGATCTTTCATAACCCATGTAAGTTTGACCATTTTCAGAAGTCCCTTGGCTATATTTACCATCTATTTACTCATATTTTGTGACATACAGCATTAGGTTTTGTGCCATGTCAAGCATTTATTCCTGTTTCCAGTCTGCAGTAAATATGTGAGGCCAAATCCTTGCACTAAAATGACAAAAGCTAGAAGGGGAAATAAAATATACTATTCACATATATAAAGAAAAAGACAGAACTGAGTTTCCATGAATCTTCCAGGATCCTCAGCTTTCTAATCTCTTTCTCTAGTGTAAGCATACCTTAATTATAGACTATGAAAGGAAGTTTTATAATCACTTCTACTTTGCAAGGGATTCTGATTTTCATACTCAGGGAGACTTGCTCCTAATTTCACAAGAAGCCTCCGCAGAGGCCTTTGGAATTACTTGCAGAATGAGCATGTTACTAATCATATATCAGAGTCCAAGATTTTTCAAACAGAGTGACAGTGCCTGCATGGCATTTATAGACATTGTTTATATTTTGCTGCTGAAAGGAAAGTAGGGTATAAAGAACAGGTTTGCCAAGGTGGATGCAGAAAAAAACTGAGTTTTTCTTGGCTTGCCTCAGTCTTGACCTCATTCTCTGAAGTGGTGGGATCGTAGCCAGCCCTTTCCAGAAGCTAGGCAGCTAGTGACTATTTCTGCTGTGCTAGCAGAGTAGCACTTGTGGTCCTTCCAGTCATTGGATCCTGTTGCAGCTGTTACCTGCTTGCTGAATTGCTGCACCACTAGAAGGAGACGAGCCAAGAGGAACAAATCCCAACTTCTGAGGAGAAAAGAAAAAGTACAAAAGAGGGAATTGAGCTGCCTTTCTTTGTCCTTTATTTCTTTCTCTGTCTCTTTTTTTAAACTCTGCTCCCTTGGGAAAAGTATGGGCCCCTGAGGAGATGGAGAAAGAACCTTCTTGCTTCCTGCAGCAAGCAGGTCTGATGTCTGTCCTTTCCAGACTGTGAGGCTGAGGCTAATTAGGCCATTTGGCTTTTCTTATACTTTTTTCCCCCAGGAGGGCTGAGTTATATGAGAAAGTTGAAGCTTCTCGTGTCACTCTGCAGCAGGCTCAAGGACAGGCAAAACCCATTACTGATAATTGTGTTGCAAGAGTTGGCAGCATAGAGGAGATCTAAGAATAGGCTGCCCAACCAGCAGCTGGAACGTGAAGTAGATAGGACATGCAGGATTCAAGGTGTAGGCCTTAGAGCTTGTGTGCCTTAAGCTAACAGCTGGGGAAAATGTTCCAGAACTTACAAGTAAATCAGCACAAAACACTTCAGCAGAAGTATATTTACTCATTTAAGTCATATAGGCTTAGTTGTGTGGTTAGTTGTCGTGTAGTCATTAAAGCAAAGAAAAACAAGAAGTCAGTGGGTGGGCAAATTATTTGAACAGAGAACACACAGGAGTCACCTCTTCTGTTTCCCTGGCATCAGTCACCAACAAACACACCTTTGTCACCATGTGCAAGGAGAAGGGGGGGACAGTAAGAGCGGGAAAGAGAAAGAACCACACGTCAGCCAACAATACATGTGGTTTCTCTTGAACAGCAACCACTTGCCTGGCCGGAACTCTGCCTCAAACCTGGTTTTGTGATGTGTGAGTCCCTTTGGACGTGAATTTCATGCAAGTGTATCAGAAGACACTATATTAATGTTAGAGATAAATCACTGAAGTACATAATAATTTGTATTGATAAGTGTTGAACACTTATCTCTCACAATCCAAGTAAGGTCCTACCACATGAAATACCTGCTTTTCTCCACAATGTCCTGTTATATAGAGAACTGGAGAGCATAACAGAAGAAGTACCTGGGTTCCTCTGCTCAGCAATTGTCTCTGTGAAGCAAGAAAGGGAAAAACATTTTACAGAAATCTAAAATAAAGGAAAATGATTGAGAAAACACAGACCTTAGAGGGAGGTTGCCTTTGGCCCTGGCAGGCAAAAGAGCCATTGAACTGGAGAGACAAATATTGAAGAACTGGATGTGTTTTGTTTTATTTTGAACTTTGATACACCCTGGAGAGGGGCAGACTTTTTATGTAATTGACAGGGTTTTTAAGATAGAAGTACAGCTGGATGATGAGAAAGAAGCTGCTGGTTGCTGTAGCTTAACTGGATAGAATTCATCAAGAATGACTGCTTGCTGCGATGAGTAGGCACAGGAGACATTTGACTGCTACTGTGGGGGCTGTTTTTAATTCATTGGAGACATTTGGGTTGGGAGGCTGAGCTTTATGGGCCATTGTATATAAGTAATTTGGAACAATAGTTTGAAGTATTATAGGGGAAGCTAGGTTTAGAGCATGTTGATAATCAGGAAGAATAGTTGAAGTCAGCCTGTATAAAGCTTTGGTCGGAGTAGTATGCGTAGCTTTGCATGTACACTTCATTGTATACATTGAGATGTGTATTTTTTAGTTTAGTAGAACAGATTTGCCTTAAAATGGTTTACCTTTAGGGTATACAAGCATGAATTTGTGGGCTGAATGCTTGGATCTGGAGAAACCTTTATGTATAATAAAGATACAACCAAAGAAGATAGATGGTGGGAAATGAAATTAATTTCCAAACAATTAACAGGAGTGCAGATGTCCAAGAGATGTCATCTAGAATGGCCATAATAGCAAAGACATTTCTCTCAAGGTATTAGTTATTTCTTTAAGAGGAACTGAATTTTTACTGAGAAAAAGGTTTGCAATAAACATCCAGTTCATGCAATATTAAGCACTTAGCATTCTGAAGGAATATCGGGTTCTTTGTCATTTTAAGCAGCGCACAGTAAAAGTATTTACACTATAATTTCTATTATTTCTTTGTATGCAATCTCTGCCTGTCTAAATTGCTTAAAAAATAATATAGCTAACAATCTGAGACTGCATGATTCACATGTGAGATTTCAGGGGCGTTGGAGCATACTGGGTAAGGAATTAAACATTTGAATGTGAAGGTTTGGGATCTTGAGAAGAACTGTAAATGTCCTAAACAGCTTAATGCAAGGAAATATTATGTACAGAGTTAGAACCTACCAAATAGAAGAAATCTGATCAAGCTTCCTTTTCCTATGGAGAAGCAAATAAAAACCATTGTACTCTTTTGCGGGGGGC
>NW_008795128.1:3371051-3378260 GCF_000699145.1 Aptenodytes forsteri
AATATTTTTGCTTCAATGAGTAACAAGAAAAGAAAGTTATTCATAAATTATAATGAATGGAATGCGTGTTAAGTTCACCCTACGATTTCAATTAGAGATCTGATTATCAGTAAAATATTTTGATTCAAATAGTGAAGTTCTTTGTTTGCAGACAAAGGAGCTGGCACAGATGGAAAGACAAAAGTACCTTCTTTTGCCTCTTGAGTTAAATACGTGTAACTTACCACAGATAGCAGTTGTGTAGGAAATTTTTTGAAGGAAAATTATTTTTTGAGTGATAAAACTGACTTGGAGCCATCTTCCATAGCACCAAAGTCTCAAGAATGAGAGAGAAGGTGGTTTCCAAATGTAGATGTCTTCAAGAAATATGCTGTTCATTTTTTTTGAAAAATGAGTTGAGGACGATGCTGCCCTCTGATCACCAATTCTTTTCAGAAACATACATACAGCGAATGCCTTGGACTTTGTTATGGAGATCTGGGGTTCAACTGAAGTTAGCTTTAACAGGGAAGGGAAAGAGAAGTCTGCTATTTCACAGCACAGTTTGAAATCAAAAATAGTGAAGAAATCATCACTCAGGAAATGAGACTTTATGGCTGTGTTCTGTTGAGTGGGCAGGGTAGTGTAGAGGGGTGATTTATTGCAGACACTTCTGTTGTGTCATTATTCACTCAAAATAATGTGACTTATCACACATGCAGACTGGTAGCTTATTTCAACAGACACAGTTAGGTGCTAAATTGAGAATGGAAGTGAAAAAGGCTATCTTGAAGAGCTGGAGTGTTTATGCATGCTGATCATTGGCCTGGGACCAGATTTAGAGAAAGGGGAGTTTTGCAGCCATGTGAGACAGCTGAAGAAACTACCTTAGCACATCCAGAAGGTTTATATAAGCCTTATGAAGAGACCTAACATGATATTTGCAGGAGGCTGTTTGTGTTAGAGGATGCCAGTTGACAAACATTTCTTCTATTGGCAATGCTGCCTCAGGCTGTCCTTGCCCATGCCTGATTTCTGACAGATGCCAGGACAACAGTTTGTGGAAATGCACAAGGAACAGGGAACTCAGCCAGGTGATGAATTGTGCTCTTTTTTTTTCTTGGACTATTTTCCAGACAAATCCATTTCCTAATGTGGGTTACCACATGACAGCTTAAATACTCATCCTGAAACATTTAAGAATACATTTGAAGGACAAGAAAAAATTGCAAAAGGTTAAAGGTTACTGCTTAGACCAGCACTGCTTACCTTTGTTCAGTTATATTCACAGAGGTTCAGAAATTCCCAGGTGTATTGTTATCAGTAAAAGTAGCTTGGCAGGGTGTTTGTTTTATAGTTTCAACTAATAAGGAGAGATCTTGAATCCCAAGGATGCCTAAAGGAGAGTTGATAGTAATAAAAATTTGTCAATTTACAGAATTTAAAAAATGAGAAGAATCAAATCTTAAACCTATGTAGGTGTGAGGAATATGATGGGGTTCTGATAATATGCAGGTTGTCAAACTGAAATATTGAAGAACTTAGTTACTGAAAAGGTTGATCGATCCTATAAAGGCTTTTCTCAGCTTCTTTGACTCTTCTGTTCTGGTTAGTCTCTTGGACTGAGGATGAAGTGTTTAATATTAGGATTTTCAGGAAAACAGCTCAGAGTTAAAAAGTAATTTTAGCTGTTGTGGGTAAATGCCCACATAATTCAGAATTTAATTCAAGACACTTGTAGGAAAACCAAAGGTACATATATATAGGTATGCACTGAGGACAGGATGACTTCAGCATGGTTTTATTGTGTGCCTAAAATTTATAATTATACTATCTTCATTTGGATATAAAAGATAGTTTCATAAAAAGATCTATGAGTTCTTAATAATTTCAGGCAAATTTTATTAACACTAAAAAAACTCTGAACTTAGCTGTCAGTGGATACCGTTTTAGTTAAGATATTTGTGCATTAAGGAAATAATTACCTCTCTGTTTATAGAGTTAACATCTACAAATTGTGGGGTTTTGTTTGGGCTTCTGAATGGATGCAAGTACAATGGTATTGTTAATATTTCCTACCTGCATATGCTAACTGATCTTTATCTTTAGAAGCTGATACTGGGACAATACTATAGAATATAACCATTTAAGACTTGGTTATGATATTCACTTGTATCCTGTTGATATGTGAAAGGATTAAATTTTCCAGAATATTTGTAAGGAAAAGGGACAAAGACTGAAAGAGAAAGTGGAAAGCCAATACCTGGAAAGGTGTTGTTTTCTTCTTTGGTAGTTGCATAAGAATTAGTTGTTAGGCAAACTGTTTTAAAGCAATTGTTATTTGTTTGTTTGTTTGCTTGCTTGCTTGCTTGTTTCTCCTAACTGAGTTAGATAGATTTGATTGTGGTCTCAGTTAATCTGTTGTTGAGTACATGCAAGGCCTGTATACTTGCCTGTAGGTGTCCCAGTGGAGTTCAGAGCTGTATGCCTTTCTGACATATGTTAACTTCTTCAAATGTAAGGGAAAATTCTTAGTTTCTTTCAGGAGGATTTTTGACATTTTTGTTTGTTTGTTTGCTTGCTTGCTTGCTTGTTTCTCCTGAGTTAGATAGATTTGATTGTGGTCTCAGTTAATCTGTTGTTGAGTACATGCAAGGCCTGTATACTTGCCTGTAGGTGTCCCAGTGGAGTTCAGAGCTGTATGCCTTTCTGACATATGTTAACTTCTTCAAATGTAAGGGAAAATTCTTAGTTTCTTTCAGGAGGATTTTTGACATTCTTTTCCCATTTGATCATAGTGAAATGCTTGGCAGAACTTTACATTTCATGGAATTATACCACACCTTCCTTCCTACACAGGTTATGTGAGCCCTCAACATTCCAGTCATGAGAATCGTTCTGACATTTCAGTGTTGTCAGTTATATCAAATTTCTTTTTATCATCGAGAACTGTAAATTTTTTTATCCTTGTTTCTCAGGCTCTAGCATTAGGAGATAAAGAAGTGAAATATTTCTTCTCTTTAAACTCTTTAACACCCTATGTGTGCCATACACTGAGTTCAAACAATATTTTTTCTACCTTCTTCTTCTGTTGTCAATTTTGTGTCTTCCTGGCTGCTTCTCCAATGAAAAAGATCAGCATTCGTGTCTATCAAGTACAGCAAAATTGCAGCATGCTGCCCTGTTACCACTGTGCTGTGGGCTTCATCTGCCTTTTTTGTCATGGAGTCACCAGCAGCTATTGCTCACCTTCTTGCAAGAACTCCCATCAGATATCTCCGGCAATTTTCTGTTACATTTTGCCAGACAAATTCCTCAGTAGGTGACTTGCTGAGAGTCTAACACCTATTCGATAAATTGAGTGTTTTCCAGATGTTTTTCTACCTCGTGTCATAAGTTGCCAGTCAGCTACATGGGTTTCTGCTTTTCTGTGGTTTCCCGCTGCTGACCATTTTCTCTGTGACCCCTGCCAATGATTCCCAATCTAGTCATCCAAGGAATATTAATTTGCTCCTACTGTACCCAGGATTACACTTCAATCACATGAAGATAACTTACGCTGCATTTCTACTGGCTTGCACCACATGCACCCAAAATCTCTTTCAATTAGCAAAAAACGAAAACACAGTACATCCAACACTGGTCACAACTGTAGTTCCCTCCTCATTCATGCACATGGCATAGAGCTACTCCTCTACAGAAGGAATCATAGTTTCCCTTTACCCTACCTTTCTAGATAGACCTACTCCAGATTTCAGCAAACCCAGAATATCTCCCTTCTTGGCTTTCTGCCATTACAACATGCTCCAGATACCTGGTATGATCAATGACCCCAAGGCTCAAGCTTTTAATTCTTCTAAAGGAAACAACATGCATATCTCTCTAAAGTAGACTATTCAGAATCACAGGGCCCCAGACCATGAAAAGAAAAAAAACAAACAAAAGCTCACCAAATCCCTTCATTTTGAAGAACAGGATTTGCAGGTGGGCTCTCAAAAAATCCTGTTAGTTATTCACCCATGATAGTCATTGATGATATCTTTTCTTTGCTGTTGAGATTTCATTGTAAGTCAAGTGATGCCATCTGCTAACACCTGATCGTTCCATTTCCAGGTTGGTAATAAATATACAAACCAGCAGCAGCCTAATACAGAATTTTGAGGCACCTCACTGTTAACTGTTACCACATCAAAAATGGACCATATAGGTTTATTTCTTTTAGCCTTATACTGTCCCACTATAAGTTGGTTTGCCTATTAGTGAGTCTTTACATATTCTTGGGGTATTCTTTGTAATCCTTAGGCTGGTTTGAATCACTACTTACTTTGACATTTCTTATCTCTATAGCAATACAATACAGATCAAGGATTAAAAATATGGCACATATTGATTACTAAGGGTACAATCAACAGCAATAAAACTGGTGATAAGGAATATGCATACATTAAGACCAGAAGGTCTGCGCTCCAGTAAGGCCACATCAAAGATGACTTAGCAGCAGAAAGCCTGGGGTCTGATAACAGGAGGATGGGAACAAGGTTTCGTATGTCACATGGGCCATTCCTGTTCTCTCAACAGGAAGGCGACAATAAAGATACCCAGAATGAGAAAACAAAGATGAGGAGCAGCAGCCTTGCCTAAGAATTAGGGAGGATGAAGAACGCAAAACTGAGGCCATAATCATGTCATAATGATTGCTTGACTCCCAGAGGATATAAAGAGCTTGTCCAAATTATAGTTTGTTGTGCCTGATCAAGAAAAACCTGAGACATACCAAGGACTCAATAGCTAGTGTCCCCTGTCCTTTGCATCACACGCATACACAACACACACACCTGAGCAGACCACTTAGACACACCTCTTGGTGCTTGTGAGTGTGAGTGAATGAGTGAGTGAAATATCACACGCATACACACACACGGTCCTGAGCAGACCACTTAGACACACCTCTTGGTGCTTGTGAGTATGAGTGAATGAGTGAGTGAAATAGGAGTGAATGAGTGGAAATGACTGAAATCAGTTTTATTTAAAATAAATATGAGCATCCTCTTCCATGGAGTCTTGAACTGATTCTTACACTTCTAAGGCTGCCATTTATTAATGAGTTATGCCAGGAGAAATTTCATGATACTAACACCAAAAAAGCATTCCAGTACACCCATGGAGCTTCAAGGGATATGTCCTTGTGGGGAAGACACTCACCTGCAGTGAAGGCAACAGTATGAGATGGCACTAGGAGGTCTAGCACTTTTCCTTCTTCCCTGCTCTATTTTTGGGAAGTGCATTCCTTTCCCCTCACAAAACCTCTACCTTCTCCTGCCTTATTCCTAGGGACCTACAGATAAGGCAGCTCTGCTCTATTTCAACACTTTTCCAGGGAAAAGGAGTCAGTCCACTGGCTGCTACTGGGTAGAAGCACAGTCCACTTCTCAGCCCTCTGCCTCCCCTCAGCTGGGGCAGAGAAGGCATGCAGCAGTATTGCCCCAGTGAGAAAGAAAAACCGGCGGAGGCATAGGCACAACTGGCAGAGGCAGAGCAGAGCACAGCTCATCTGGATTACACAGGACAATGCAAAATATATGGTTTTTATGCCTAGTTTATAATACTGTAGTATCTTAGTACTCAATCATTTTTACCCCAGTGGCAACATATGTATTTAGAAAGGCAATTCTATCATACTGTTGATAAATTACTCATCACTGTTATCATTGCTAGATGATTAAAAGGAATGCATTTGTCTGGGCTATGCTCAAGATGAGCATTCTCATCTCCTGGGAGTCAGTGGTCCATTCATTCCTCTAGGAGCAGTAAATGGGGTGTTGAGTAATCTGTCCTTTGAAATGTGTAAAGAAGCTGTTAAGAGAGCACAAGATATGTTTAGCCAGCAGTACCAGCTGGATGTGAGCCCATCCAGGATACTCCGTTCAGCTGACAGCTGCTGCCAGAACCACATGAGGGTTAGTCTCTAACTCTCTCATGTCTCATTCTGCTTGTCATCGTCCCCTTTGTTTTGCTCTGTAGGAGGGGAGAAGGAGAAAGATATAACATAGGGATGGATGCAGCTGCTGGTGGGTAGAGGGCTAGGGAGGATTTGCATGGTGGCAGGTATTTAATATGATGTGCACACCACGTTAGACATGCTATTGGGGAAAAGAGTGGAAGGAAGTTCTTGTTATGCCAAAAATTGCATCCTTGCACTAAAAAGGAAATTACTTTCTGGTCATTCCATCTGTCAGTCCTCTTCCTCTCTGAGGAAAGCTATTCCTTTTTCTTTTTTTTTTTTTCATTCTCTGTCTGTTGTGGGGGTCAGCCTCCTGACTGCTACATGGGTGCACCCTGACATGTCCTCTGACACCCCATGAGGAAGGTAGGGGAGTGGAAAGGGGTTATGTGAAAACTGATTCAAATGTGTCCGTGCACAAGTCCAGCACTTGCTGCAACAGGGGGAAGTCCTGGTGCCTGCCACAAGATGGGTAAGCGGAGATACAGGTTGGAAAGCAGAGCATGTCAACACAGGGCAACAAAGGTTGGACCATCCCCTAGGAGAAGCATTGCTAGGTGCCCAATCTGTACTCTGAGATGAGTACATTGGCATCTAAATTTCTCCCAAAGCAGGTGGGTGTAGGAGAGTGAAAAACCTTTGGTGTTGGAGAGCTAGAACTTTTTTTAAACATTCAAATTTTTACATCTTCTTTCTGGAAGTCAACGTTAGATTTTACAGGGCTAACAATAAACATGCTTTACAAAACCCCAAATTTGCTCTTCAACATAGAACAGTAATGTGAAAAGCCTGCTATTTTGCTGTCAGCAAAAATCAGTGCCAACCTTCAAAGGAACAGGTAGTAGCCTTGTTGTTGTTAGGTGATGATCTAAGGCAAGCCAAGCTTTCTAGAGAGAGAGACGAGCTTTTGTTGGACCAAATAACGCAGCTGGTCTATAGACAAGCTTTTGGACTCGCAAATCTCCAGAGCAGAAGGTCAGACATGGACATGGCCCTGCGCAGCCAAAAGCACGTCGTTTCCCCCAGTTACATCGTTTAGTCTAACGCTATTACCTCTCCCTCATCAACCTGCCCGAGGACCGCCGGGGTGGGAGCGCTGCTCCGCGAGTGGTTTCGCCCGGGACTGCTGTGCTCTCGCCCCGCCACCCCACCGCGGCCCGGCCGCCCCCACACCGCTGCCGTCGCCCCCTCACCGCCCGGTCCCCCGTCCGGTGCCCCCGCCGGGGGCG
>NW_008795128.1:3378947-3413947 GCF_000699145.1 Aptenodytes forsteri
GGGCAGAGGGGCCGTCGGGTTTCTCACGGCGGCGGCCGTGGCTCCTGCGAAGGCGGTCGGTCGGGACACGCTGCGGTGTCCGAGCCCGTGGCCCTTGGGGGCGGCGGGTGGGTCGCGGACGGCCGCCCGGGCGGGCTGCGCTCCCTCTCCGTCCCCACTGAGAGGCTGAACAATAGCGGGAAATGCGTGAGTTACACACAAACACACACACACGCATTTTATTTCCAATATTAAATGGGTAGAGTTTATGTGGGAAAGGAAAGGGTATGAAATTTTGGCCCTGCTTAGCATGGAGCCGAGGTTGGAGAACCTCCCAGGAGCCGGCCATGGAGAAGGGCATCCTGGAAAATTCCCACAGGGGCAGTTTCTCAGGTGGGAAATAGCGTTAAGCTTGCATGGGTCTCTACTTTAGTTTCCTGGGGGAACTGACTCCCAGGGGTTTTCCTGAGACTCGCATACATCGCTGATTCTGCAATGTACAATTTTCCATCAGATAATCTGGCTTAATCCTTCTCTGTGTATTTGGCAATCCCACTGTCATCTCCTCAACCCACTCCCTAAAAGATCCCAGGGAAGTGGGTCAGCATCTCCAGATGATGTTTCTATCAGACACTCGGTGAGTTTCTGCACTGCTGGCTGACTAGAAGGCAGCATTGTGACCCTTCAGTTTATGCACATGCTGAATGAGCCATGCTTCAATTATTCATTCTGATGCTATTGCAACCTTCTGCAGTTTCTCTTCTCCAGGGACATGATGTGTAACAAGACTTTGAAATACTTTGCCAGTGAGGCTGCAATCCTATCTAGGCATATGGCAGCTGTTTGCTTGTCTAGCCATTCTTAAGGGTTAATTTATAGCAGTAAAAGCTATGTCAAGGAGGAATAAGGATTCCCAGTGGGGCAGCATTACCCTCTACATTCCTAAAATGCTGAGACCAGAGTACTGAATGGTTGGTGGAGCTAACCATTAGCAGCATTGGTTAGCAGCAGCTATACTTAAGGAAATACAGGATAACTATACTGTGACCTGTAGTCAAGCAGGTGTATGATAGCTATTATATT
Organism: Aptenodytes forsteri; assembly: GCF_000699145.1. NCBI lineage: Eukaryota > Metazoa > Chordata > Aves > Sphenisciformes > Spheniscidae > Aptenodytes > Aptenodytes forsteri. The sequence continues at coordinate 3,380,010 of NW_008795128.1, forward strand.
TAATAATAGACGTATTTCCAAACAGCAGCAAGGCCGATTGTTGATCCCCAGTTCTTGGAATACTCGCTCTTGTATCAAATAGTAATCTAGATGAACACAGACACACAGAGAAATACTGTATGTCTAAGGTGTGAAGAGCCAAGATAATTTGAACCTTCTGTGCATAGCACCCAATAATATGAAGACCAAAAGAAAAAGAGGCCAGTGCTAGTGGAAAGTGAGCATGCAGTGAGCCTCCAAGTGATCACTGTCGTTCTGCCAAAATTTCCACATTCTTATGGTTAGTTATAGGTAGACAGCATTGAAATGAACTAATCTGATAGTGAAGGTAGATTTCCAAGGTGGAGAGGACCTCTGAGAATATAATATTCTCAGCTGAGAAGCATCTCCCTCCAAGAGATACTCATCTCTACACTGACTCAAAGGCATGAGAATAGAGCAAAAAATAGGGCTTAAAAATCTGGAGTCGTAAAAATGCTGAAGTCTAGAGCTTTGTTACCAGCATCTGAGGTCAGATGTTAGGATTTGGTGGGTTTTACTCCTCAACTCTTCCATTCACCTATCCTTTTAAATGCCCAAAGTATGAAGTGTATGTTCTACTCCAAGGTGCACAGTTAAGGGAAATGATGTTCCACTTGCCTTAGAGTTACAACTTACTGACTAGTCTGTAGGGGCGAGGATCTTTGTACTGTCTCGGAAGACACAGTAAGGCTTGGCAATTTGATAGTTCATCATACGTTATTTGAAAGAAGCTACCTGACTTGACTGATTTTCACCCAGTAGAGATTAAAAGCTTCAGCTCTTGCTTTTTGATTGACACCCAGAAATTTGGTGTAGGTCCTATTGCCCAGCAGATCTAAGCTGAAGTAAAGTCAGGACTTCTTTTTTGCTTTCAGCTTTCCTTTACCTTTTCCTTTGCCCCTATCCCAGGAAAGGAAATTTGCCTGATGCTCAAATGAGATAAACCGGTAATACACAACTGCTGTGCTGCTGGCTCTCTTCTCAATCCCTTGTCTCCCCCCCACCCCTGAGTGCTTTCTTGTCTGTGTAAAGCCTCTCTCTAGTTGCATACTTCCTCCAGATGGGTTAGAGAACAAAGGGGGAATTCCTGCTGCACCTAATCAAAGATCTGAGGTTTCCAGCAGAGGTAACACAGACAGAATCAGGAGATGATCACAAAGCAAGCAGTAAGTGGCTACTCCAGAGGCTAATATTTGATTACTAGGCCCCCATTGGGAAACAGTACAAATTCATGAAGTCCTATTTCTCCCTTTTCACCATCCAGCTGGTTAATTCATCCCATGCATGTTTTCTGCTGTGCCAGCGCCTCAGCCACAGTGCCAGGAAAACTGTCCATATTGGGTTAAGGAATCTGGGGAGACTATGGAAGTGGTTACTGGAATGAGAGCCAGAGCCAGATGAGAGAGTCAAGCCACTGTTATCAGGAGGAATACCAGATCATCTTTATTGCTATGTACACAAAGGCTTACTATCTGTTAGTGCCTGATTGTGACCACCACGGCTGGCATTTGAGCTCTGAGGAAAGGAACCTGCAGTTCTTTGGTCAAGGGCAAAGAAAACGTTTAGTCCATTGAAATCAACTAGCTGCCTCAGTGCATCCCTTCTAGTGTGTGTTGCTGGTGTAACTACAGTGAATGTAATAAATGCTGACATTTCTAATATATCCCTTAAGTCTATGAAGAGAGCTGGTCACACCTTTCCCATTCATTGTTTCAGTATTCCAACAGATTCTAACAGAATTGGCTTTTCTTCATTTTACATATTAAAAGATTTTTTTTGTGGCACAAGAATGAGAGACTTAATTTGGGTTTTTTTAAGTAAAAGTTGAGATTCTTGATCATGGTTGTACATTAATTTTAAATATTTGCTTTGGTGAGGCACAGGGCATAGCAGGCGAAGAAGGCTATAAACAGGGTAAACATGATTTTCTGAACAGGAAGATCTTCTTTAAATAACACCAGAAGATTCAGAGCTCATAATCTGTGTGCTTTTAGTCTGTGCCAGTCCTTCAGACAGGCCACAAGCTGCTTAAAACTGATACGATAGCTGTGTCGGTGTGTCCTGGATCTGCTTCTGTTCAGTGTTTTCTTAGATGACCTGGATGGTAATATAAAGAGTGGGTGTATCACATTTGCCAGGGACATAAAACTGTGAGACTTGAAATATGCTGGAGGGAAAGATTAGTTATTCCAACAAATTGGAAGAACTGCTAGGAAAAGAACTGGATGAAATTCGGTAGGGATAAATGGAAGGTACTAAAATAAGGCAGGAATAATCAACTGCATAAGCACAAGTGAGAAGCAAATGACTAGGATGCAACTCTGCAGAAAAGAATCTGAGTGTTATGATAGATCACAAGCTGAACATGAGTCAATGTCATGCTGTTGCAAATGAAGGCAAACATCTTGCCAGGATATATAAAAGACATATAGCCTGGAAGACATGTGAAGCAATCCTCCTGCTCTGTTCAGCATTGCTAAAGCCTCAGCTTGGAGGCTGTGTGAAGTTTTGGTTATTACACTTTGAGACAGGTGAGATTCAACCAAAGAGAGTCCAGAGAAGGGCAGCAGGACTCATCAGAGGTCTGAAAAATGTGACCTGCAAGATGATTTGAAAGAACTGAAATTATTTAGCCCAAAGGCCAGAAAACTGGCAGGAGAATATTAGAGTCTTCAGATACAAAATAGGGGAGGGAATGATCTTTTCCTTGGGCTCATGGTGGATGGAGCAGAAAGCAAGAAGTAGCAGAAAGAAAGACTATTTTAGACTGCAGGAATAATTTTCTAGGACCTAGGATAATAAAAACTGTTGAATATTTGGTCTGGGGAGGTTGCAAAGACTCCATCATTTTAAGAACAAGTTAGACAATTACTTGTGAAGAATGAAATTAGGCTAGTGATCCTATCATGGGAAAGTACCTTGGACTATTTGACATCTTAAGGTCTCTTCTAGACCATTCTTCTATCATTTTATGAAGGCAACATGCTCATTTCATATAAATGAAATAAAAGCTGTCTGCTGGCCCTGGTCTGATGTTTGTCTGATATCCAAGGGTAGCACAGCACCAAGAACACAGTGCAGCTCTTTCTGAAAAGGGCCTGAAAGAAAAGTAAGAGCTTGCTAGAAGATGGTTAAAAGAGGTCTCTCTTTTTGGAGAAGACATAGGGAATGGGACATTCTGATTTCCCTGGAGCAGAGGCTTGACTGCGTCAATGAATGTTGAAAACAATGATATGGAAGAAGAAAAATGAATGAGGATTGGCAGTTAGCAAAAGGATCTGAACTGAAAATACAAACTCTTCTAGTATTTTACTCCTTGAATGAAAGACCATAGTCCAAAAATGCTTTTTTAGAGATAAAATGAAATAAAATAATGGAATTCAGAATAGGAATAAAATAAAGCAGAGTTCTACAATTGATGTTTTTAGGCATTTCTCCAGGGAGAGAAAATCTAGGTCCTGTAGTATTCATGGTTTAACATATATTGTTTAATATAAATGGGACAGTCCCCTGTGCATTGGTGAAAAAATGCTGGATCTCTGTGAGGAGACAGGTAGAAAGAAATAAGAGAGCAACGATCATCACTTTTGGATGCTGCAGTGGAGAGCTGCACATAAGATCCTGAATAGAACACGTTTTGAGTCCAACCAAAGAATTTTTTAATCCTCTAAAGGGAGATGGATTTTTCTCTCTCCCCAGGCTTTAGACCCCTCCACTCAGACAAAAAGAAAAGCTCTTAGAGAAGTTAAAGACATACTGGGAGAAGTGGAAGTGTTTTTTATAAAGACCAGACAATAGGGAATTTTTTCTATGAAAACAGGTACTCTCTGGGACTGAAAGGCTGCAAAGCAACTGCTGGAAACAATCTGTGTTTAATGAACAAGACAAGGAGAAAATGAAGAACTAGGCTGCGCTTTTTAGCAGACTGTTTTCATGGAGCTGTTGCTCAGTGAACTGTAGCATATTAGCATTATAATCTGGTGTCATTTAAACACTCTTACACTGGAATTATCCATAAATTGATGGAAATCCTCATATTTTGATTTACTCTGGGACATATGAGCACAAACTATGACACTGTATAAGCTCTGATTGCTTTTCCGCCTGCCCCCATCTTCCATCGTTGCTTGAGCACTTTGGGAAAAACAATGATTTGCTTAGAAAGCCGGTCACTTGATGCTCCAGATATTTCAAAGTAAATTCACATCCCTTCCACCCAAGAACTGACCAGTGCTTCACATTAGCTTGTATTGCTTTGCCTGAGTTTATTTCATCGCTCCTTCTCCCATCTTTCCCTTTGCTTTCTTTACTTCTCATATGAGTATACAAAACCCAGTCTTTATTTGGGAGACAGAAAGGGTATCCAAAAGAAGGCTTACTGTGACCCGATGCTAAAGGAGGTTCAGCTTTGGAACAAGGTGATTCTGGAAGGAGATAAAGCAAAGGATAGCTAATGTAAAAAATCTCCTTTTTACAAGTAGGAGGAGGCAACAAGGCGAAGGGCTTGTACTCTAGGAAACTTGGGATGAAATCTGAGACAGGCTGGGCAGAAAACTACTGAACATGCTGGAGGGGGTTCTGCAGACAGTAATCTGTTGGAAGCTGTTGATAATCATCTTGAAAAGGAAAGGTGTTAGACAGAAGTAGCTAGAAGGAAGGTAGGGGGCTGAAAGAATTTGAGTAGAGGGAGCACTGGCTTGAAATATCAACTGAATGTGAACATTTGGTTTTAGGGTGCATGGCTGAAATTTCTCAGTGTGGTTGTGAGGAAATTGGGTAAGCCATTGCAAATGGCACTTCTGTCAGTATGAAAGAGCTGCATATTTAATGCAATGTAACGATATCCAAGCCTGCTTTAAATAAAGCATCTGCATAACAGTGTTCAGAGCAGCCATATCCTTCCTGTTAATTTGTTTTTTTTTCTTTTATATTATGTCCAGTTAGGGTCTAAAAGTTATGTAAAACCTGCCAGTGAGTTGCTGCAGTCATTATTTCAGCATTTTAGCAAAATTCTTTTCCTATAAGCAAAAATCAGAGGCAGCAGCTTCAAGCTGTTAAAGGCAATTTTGCCTAGGAGGAAACTGGCTGGTCACACAGATGAGCCTGGAATCTGTGAATACTTGACAGGCTCTGAGCGCTTTCTCACTGTGAATGAGGAACTGATGAGTGAACAGCAGTGTCCAGCAGCGCTTTTTGATGGTAATGCCAAAGCCTTTTACCAGCAGCTTCCCATTGCAGATGGGGTTTTACAGAAATAGTCACACAAGCATTTCTACTGCCATTATGAGGGGACTGGCATTTTTTAAACACTGGAAACAATATAAAGCCAGAAAGCAGATATGGGAAAACTTTGTAAAACTATGTGTGTATTGAAGAGATTGTTCAGCAAATGCTTCTCTCTGTCCCTCCAGCCAGGGCAGTAGACTCTGACTTGTGGGCAGCAGTACCTCTGTGTCAGATTGTCACAGAAAAATCCAAGTTCAAAAGCACAACTGTGAAGACTTGACTTGTACAGGGTTTAAGGGAGGAACTTCATAGCTCCCTGTTGAAGAAGATGACAAACTGATTAAATTCATGGACCAAAATATACTGAGAGTTTAAAAAGTAGAAGCAGAAACTGGGGTTTTCCTGAAGATACCGGCTATCAATTCACAGCCTTGGGATGTCTCATTTGCACCAGCTAATAGCCTTCTGAGAAATAGTTGTTAGTAAAATGGCTAAAAAATTGAAAGGGCCCAGGTTCCAGCTGTCTATAGGCATTCCTCAGAGAGATGTCATTACAAGGGATTTGGCAGGAAAGACCACTGGAAATGGGGAACTGCACATTGCTGATTGTGAAGGGTTAGTATTAACAAACATGACAATGACTAACTTTGCTAACTTACTTTGCTACTTTTAACTGTGGATCTGTAGACATAAAAGAAAGAATGCTACTGGGCTGAGAATTTGATACACCTGATTCATGAAAAGCAACTGATACTGAAGAGCACTATGTGTATTGTGGATTTTCATTGTTAATCAAGAACTTCTGTAGCACCCAAAGGAAGTCTGAGTCTCAAGAGACTGGCCGGTGACAAAAATGGGGGTAGTCACATGCAATGATTATTCTTTAAATGATTGTTTCTTGATCTGTCTACCAATTCACTGGGTATGAAAGCAACAGGATTGTCATGTCGGACAATTAAACAACAGGACCAGAAAAATAACTCATTAGCTTATGTGGACTTTGACTGACACCTCCCTTTCCCCAAACAGAGTTTGGCAGAGCAGAGTTTTCATTCTGGAATAATACTGGGCTCTGCTTTGGTGCTGAGTGCACGATGCTTGTTTCTTCCCAGTTCTCCAGCTCCAGGCCTGTGTCCTGACCCAGCAGGAGGAGGAGCAGAAAGGAAGATACCAGAGCAGAGGTGGAAGATACACAGATCTTAATGCCTTTTATCACTTTCTTCACTAAAATAGAGCTCAGTGAATTTCCAAATTGAGATGTTGCAGCATGTTGGCAGTGAAGAGCAGCACTGCAGTGCAATTCACGGTGTTCTCTGAGTATCTTTACAGTAATGAAACAGCAGGGCATGAAAAGAAATGAATGTGATTTTTTGGCTGAGTGTGATGGCAGATGTTAAAAGACAGCATGCTTTCCTGCCTTACCTGTCAAGACAAGAAAAAAAAACTCCCAAGAAAAGCAGTATTCCTGTAGGCAAATGCCCCAGTACAGATAGTTTTTTCAGATGGATTTGCAAAGCTTACTGTCAGAAAATACCAGTCAATAGCATGTGACATTTTCTCAAAGTATGTTATAGTGCAGCCTTTGATGGATAAAAAGACCAAAGCAATTATGTTTCCAGTGATGAAACATAGTGTTACAAGTTGATCTATCGAGCAAAGGGAACTGAATCTCATCCGTTCTGAAAGTTTTTTATTAGCTGCAGGTAATCAAGAGGGGGACCAGAGTTACCCAACTTGTGAACATCTTTGGTTGTATTGCTAAATCAACTCTTAGCAGTCAGTGAGCTCAGACATGACTAGGAAACAAAAATGCTTTTTGTTGTCGTTGCATGTAATCCCAGCTGGCACTCAGCTATCCATTAATTCCCTTAGGGGACAACTACTGGACCCCACAGGCTCATCCTAACTTGTGATTTGATGATCAACCAGCAAGAACCAGCATATTCCCTCTAGCTTTTACCCAGGTGGGTGATGTGGCAGGTCTTAGAGCAATGACTGGAGGGCAGCATTCCAGTGAGTGGGGGAACGGGTTGGAAGCAACAACTGCAGGCACAGAGTTCCAGGAAAAATGGGAACTATGTGCCCACTCAAGTGAGAGAGAGAAAGAGAAGGTGTGGCTATGCAGCTAGAGACGAAAACACACAAAAAAAATCTAAAACTTCTTCTTTTTTTTTATTAGGACCTTACATAGCAGTTAAATTAAAATCATATGTTAGCTGATACAAAGTGCAGGAGCACAGACTCACAGAAAGAAAATTGAGGACATAAAACCATTACAGAGAGGACAATGAACAAACCTTGAGAGTACACCACATGTTCTAATATCTCTTATAATATCTCCACAATCTCATGTACAACAGTCTTCAACAGGAAGGTATAACACAAAAGTTGCGATTCCCATAATGTATAGACAGTCAAAATGGGCATCAACTCTGAGAACAGCATAGGAACATCCTCTTCTGATCTGCATGATTGGAGGATGAAAATACTCATTCATCTGCATTGAAGGAAACTGCTGCTTAGATGCATAGAGGAAAGTGTGGTTTAAAAAAATCAAACAATAACTACTAACTGTAGATACCTACCTATAGTAAATACTGTAAACACTTGCCTATAGTCTCTGAACCGTTGCTAGACTTTCATTTGTTAACAGGAGTGGGGATTATCCCGAGAGCTAATCTTTCCTTCACTGGAAGGAAGTGGCATAGAAAAACTGAGCCATGGTATGTAACAATAAAACAGAAAGCATAAAAGGGTTAGAATCTGAGTTGATTCCAGAGTACTGATTCTAGTGTCATTCTGCCCACCTAGTCTTTCCACTTTGTCACTCACAGCTCAGTTTACCCTATTGATTATAATGCAGAGATTTTTTTTTTTTTTTTTTTTCAAAATATCCCTAAGGATGTGAGCTACATCACCACTTCAGGAAAACCTAAGAACAAGCTTGTATTCAGTGGGGGTGTCTAAACAGCCTTTTCATTCTTTATCAACCCTTTAAAGTCCCCATGCTTCATTAGTTCTTGGGAAAAATGGTCATCTTTTTCCTACCCAAACTCTTACTAAAAGAGAAAAATTACAAGAGTAGTCTGTGATGCTGAACCCATCTGCGTCTTCCTTAGGTTCCCAGTTTTTGTCTCCAACCCAGAAATGTCTTCTGCAAACACTTCTGAACATTCTCCCTCATTGCCTCTTAAGAGAGTCTCTCATGGTCTGTATAGCCATTACCTTCCTCTTCACATTCTCCTTTAGCACTGCTGTGGCACTAACTGCATCTTGCTTGTTGATTCCAGCTGGTCAGATGATGAAATGGAACCGTCTTATTTGCTGACTGTTTCATTTTAGCACCTTTAATCCTGCAGGGTTTGGTTGGGGTTTTTTTTCCCAGACTTCATAATATTATAATAGCATAGTAAAAGTAAGAAATCTTATGCTACATTTGCTTGTTATTATGCATGTCCCCTACCCTATGTCTTCTAGACTGTAAGCATCTTTTAAAAGCTCTTCTACAGAGTCTGGCAATGTGCAGTTCAGCAGGCTATCAACTTCTTTGCAGATTACCATAGTTTAAGTATCTTAAGCCAGGTGAGAAGTTTAAAATAAAATCATCCCTGTAACTGTCGTGTTCATTTTTAAATAATAATTTCCCATTTGCCTTTGGAATAGTCTGAATTGTTCTGCTTGTTCTCAGCATTCTTCCTCATAAGGAGTCTGTCACTCCAGTAGGTCTGTCACTGGGGCAGTCTGTCTGGCAGCGTCCCTGTGCTTCATATGGTTTTACCTCTACAGCCAAAGCAAAAAAAACAGGATTTCTGTGAAAAAGTCCTCCTGCTACATGGCTTCCAGCCCAGCCACCTGGAACAATGAAATTGCCCTCTACTCCATTCTCTGAGGTCTCTGTGCCTTTCTCTCTCTTTAGAGCTAGCTTTTGCACTGGCCAGTCTGCCTTTTGGGACCTTCCTCTCTCTCTGTCTTAACTGAGACCTTTATGGTATATGCTGCCAAAGTGTCAGTTAGTTACTTTCTTTTACCTATCAAAATACCTCCTGGTATTCCAGGCCAGACTGTCTCTGTTAATCCTTCATGCCAGTGTGATCTGCCTTCTGGTGTAGCAATCCAGTTCCTCCTGGAGAGACAGGATGCTTCAACAAAGCCTTGTTCCACAGGCTCAGCATCTCTTGAGCACACCAGGAGAAAGAAATGCACACATAAACCAGGCTAAAAAAGGAAATTAGGTTTGGAGGTGGGAAAAGAGATGGTTTAACTTTGGCATTACTGTAACTGTAACTGGATCCATGCAAAAATTCCTACTGTTGAAATGGTCTCAGTGTTTTATGTCTAAAGGTAGCAGTGTTAAATAAACACTGTACAGCAACAGACTTCTGGCTTTCTCAAGCTGGGGTTTCCAGTCTTCTGTGACCTATGCTTTCACAGAAACCATTTATCACTGAACTCATTCCCAGCAATGGCTAGTTTTTTTCACTACTTACTGCTGGTGTGATTTCAATGACAGCTTATCAACAGTTTAACTGCATGTACAGAACAACTTTATAGTATTCAACACATTTTGTGAACTACAGTTTAAACTCAGATGTTCTAACAATGCTTTCTGTTCTTCCACTTCTCATCAGTGCTAGAGTGTGTTTATTTGCTTTACAGTTTTTAGTCTTGTTTGCTTGAGGAGTGTGTATGTGGTGGAGAGTTGGATTTGTATAATTTGTTCATTTAGAAAAGAATATTAAAAAAAACATTATATTACATTTTAAAGCATTGGTTTGTTAGAATAACTCCTTGCTCCCACCTAGGGTTTATTCAGCCATCTTCACTCCTAAAACACCACTTTGTCTGTCAGAATGAATATATTTTTAAATATACCTAGTAGCCAAAACAGAAGACACAGTGTGTCACCCTGGCACTTCAAATGTGTGTAACAAATTTCTTTGAATGCTGTTATAGGAAGAAAAATCTTAATGTCAGAACTATCGTGTTTCCATTTTGATCAGTGAATATACATCATCTTATATATCATCATTTTTGCTTAAACAGAGTTGCTAGGGCTTCAGCTGAAATATAGCAGGTTTAATTAATATTCTGAAGTGCAGGCTAACATTAGAGGCTTATGCCAAAATACAGTCTCTCCATTTCCTTTTCCTGGAGTTGAGGCACTTCAAAAGGATTTTTCTCTCTCCACAGATCTTTCAGTACACAGAAGCTGGTTTATTATGTTAAAGGACTCCCTTGACTCCTTGTTTAAAGGAAACATTTAAAATTAAGTACTTTCTATATTAATGCCATACAGTTCTGTCATTCAAAGCGTGGCTTATATTGTCCAAAAAGCATCCTGAATGCTTCAGACAATATTTTACCTCTCAGGATTGTTCCAGAGTTCAGAAAATCACATTCATAAAAAGCAGAGAAAGGCCAAAGCTGTAAGTGAATCCCTGATTTTGTCACACAGTACTCTTTATACAGATTTTGCTTTTGAGGATCTGCTGCAATTAATTTCTCCTTAATGTTGGAAGAAGTGATGCATTTGCATCATTATCTGATGCTCTTAATCTGTATTGGATGAGTGGAGCAGACAATATGTGGTATCTGGGGAGAAAATCTTGCTAACTGTAGTCCAAGAAGGCTGTTCATTACACAGGCTTTCACTGATTCAAATAATTGAAACATTTGCAGCTGTCCTTAAATATTAGAGTGAGACCTAGGAAGAACAGGGCTTTGCTCTTGCCGCTTACAGGATTTTAAGAACTTTTACTAACAGTTAATCCAACTGCACTGCTTCACTTTTGTTTCATATCTCATGCTTCAGTGATCTTCTGGGTAAAACTCCCACTGAAATTAAAGGACTCTTGCCTGAGGTAGAACTGGGGAATCTAGCTTATTAGTATTCTGGAATAAAAAGAAAACCCGTGTGAGTTTTACAAGAAGATCTGGCCTGCAAGTCTAGAAATGGGGTGACCTTTCTATTATTGAAAGTCCTTTTCTAAATCCATGGATTTCAATGAAAGAGTAAAGCTAATTGTCTTTCCACTGGTGGATTGATTCTGTTCCAGAGCAGAAAAATCACCTCCAACAAGCAGAGCTATTCAAGTTTCCTGGGTCATGCAAATGGCGAATTCTGTCTCTTTTTTTTCAAAAAAGATTTGCAACTCCTGTTCTGCTATGTGAGTCACTACCATTTTAGCCCCTTCTTTTCAGGTCATTAATTTAATGTCAGTGCCTTTGAGAACTGTTTAGCTCCATCATGTGTTTTGTGCCTCCTATTCCAAAATTAGTTTCTTGACTTCCTCCCTGTGGGCTGCTGTCCCTGTTGGTACTGCCTAGTGTAAAGGCAGTAGCATACCTTGTTTATCCCTTGGGGCTGCTTAGCTTCATTGCATACTTCTGTGGTGTTACCACAATAAAGAATGGTAGGGTAGGGGACAAAGGGCCCCGATTCATATATAAATGTCATGAGAATAGCACAGCTGCTATGTATGACACATGCATGGCCCATGCTGAAGACCCACTTTTCACCTCTGGCCTGGGTCTTTTACCTCACTGCAGTTTTAAAATTTACGCCATAGCATGAACTTAAGGTGGGTACCATAGTGTCCATGGCCAGCGTCACATCCCTGGTAGTGTCTCTTCCCTGCTGGAAGAAAGCTATCCCAGTAAAAGACTTGGGCACCAGAAGCATTTGCTGGGGGAGCAACAGAGCATTTTGGAAACTTTATCTTTCAGACTTACTACGCTAATACTCAAGTCCAGGAGTTGTCGTGAGTTGCCTCTGTTTATGGCAGCCCTGTAGCTAGCTGAGTCTTCCTAATGATTGGCAAATTATTCTTAGACTGGATTAGTGTGAGAAGCAGTTATTAGATACTTTCTAAATTATTTTTAAAAGATAAAGAACCTAAATAGTCCTGAAAGTGGTGAGTGGGAGCTGTCAAGGAAACAACTTGCTCATGGAAACACAGCATAATTAACTGCCTTGCCTTATTTAAATGGCTTGCCAGTAAGTTATTGGGAAGAGCTGATAAATAAGGGACTGCAGCAGCAGAGAGTCTTTGCAACTGTAACTGAGTGATCCAACCTTTTTCAAAGTGACCTTACTACAGAGAAATTAGCTTTGGGACAGAAACAAGGATAGTGGTCATTTGAAGGAACATAAGGTCAGATTCACTACAGAGTTTATTAAACTGTTTTGTCTTTTTGTGGTTTTTTGGCCAGCAGTGACTTGCTTGCAGTATATTCCCTGACTCCCGGATACACTGAGGAAGCTCTGGAGCACAGACAGTGCTTTAGAACCAGGTTGGTCAGTGTGCCTAAAAATGCAAATGCCAAATCCTTTCCTGTCATTTCTTGTCTCAAGAGCATGCAGCCGTGTCACAGTCATCCTGGTTCTCCTGCGGCCACACCATGGTGATCATTGGAATAACAACGGATGAGAATAAATCAGAAATATCTAATAGCCCTTATAAGTTTGCCTTTGGGGCTAGGTTTTCTAAGCTGGAAGCTGAAATGAGCCTGCCGTGCTAGATGTAGCACTTCCCACTCTGCAAAAATAATACTGCTGAACCAGAGGCTGAGCTCACAGTGTGACACTTTGGGGTTTAGTTCTTGATGGGATGTTAGGGCCTATTAGTATTGTTTAAATGGTAGCAATGGCCAAATGCTGTACAGACATGGGAAGAGAGAGACTCTTTGCCCTGAGGAGCTCACAAACTAAATGGCCAAGTGAGGAAAAATAAAGACAGCATAGAAGCATGTGCATGACAATTAGCTATGGCTTAATAGTTCCATTGAAAATGCTTTCTTAAATTAATTTGCTGGATGAAAGATAGTCTGTCTGTCAGACCTGCCGTTAGCTGTTAGTTCCATGTAAGCATCATGGCTAGGGTTAGTAGGAGTTAATTTTCAACTGTGAGAAAGCAGTAGCTATGGGAATCAGTTACAGAATCAGGAATCATGGCTTAGGAGGTCTCTAGGCCTACCTCCTGCTGAAAGCAGGGCCAACACTGAATGCAGACAGCTTAATCCAGTCTGGTCTTGAAAACTTCCAAGGATGGAGATTTCACAATCTCTCTGGGAAAACTGTTCCATTCTTAATTGCCCTCAGCGTTAAATTATTTTGCTTATATCTAGTCTGAACCTTCCCCTTTGGATTTATGACCTTTGTCTCTTATTCTCCCACCATGCACATCAGTGAAGCACCTAGCTCTGTCATCTCAGTAACCTCTTCATAGGTACTGGAAGGCTGCTACTAGACCCCCCGAAGCTTTCTCTTCTCCAATGAGCCCAGTTCCCTCAGCCTCTCCTCGTAGGGCAAATGCTCCAGACCCCAACCATCTTGGCTGCCCTCTTCTGGAGTCACTCAGTTGTCAACTAAAGGGGAATAATCACTGCCTGTGGTTACCAGCTACATTCTGTTGATGCACCCCAGTGTGCTCTTAGTCTTCATTACCTGCAGGGCACAGCACTAACTCAGGTATAAATTATTGTTCTCCAGGACTTCTAGATCCTTTTCAGCAGCACTGCTCCCTAGCCAGTTAGTCACCACACAGGGTTAGTCCCTCCCAGGTACAGGAATTTGCATTCACCCTTGCTGAATTTCTTTTCAATCCATTCCTCCAGCCTCTCTAGGTCCCTCTGAATAGCAGCTGTGCCTCCAAGTGTATTGACAAACCCCCTGTTTTCGTGTCATCTGCAACCTTGATGAGTGGGCATTCTGTCTCCTTCTCCAGTTCATTGATAAAAAATATTAAAGAGGACATCTGAAATTAAATGTTAAACACTAGCCCTTGAGCCTGACAACCCAGCCAGTTTTTCACCCATCTAGTAGTCCACTTATCTAGATTGCAACATCACAACTTGGATACAGCTCTGGGACACTGTAATAAAAGCCTTGCTAAAAGGTAGGTGACATCTACTGGTGTCTTCTCACAAGAAGGCAATCAGTTTGGTTAGACATGATCTACCCTCAATTGATCAACACATGCTAAATGTCATGTCCTTTGCCTAGAAATGTGTTCCAGGAGGAACACTCCATGATTTTCCCAGGGACCAAAGTGAGGGGCTAACTCGCCAACTGGCCTGTAGTTCCTCAGGTTGTCTCACTTGTCCTTTCTGAAGATGGGTGCAACATTTGCCTTTCTCCAGTCACCAGGGACCTCCTTTGATCTCCATGACCTTCCAAACATCATAGAGAGTGGTCTCAATATGACATCAGTCAGCTCTCTCAACACCCTTCAGTACAGCCCATGGGGTCCCATGGATGTGCTCAGGAGAAGCAGGCTAAGTCAGGAAGAACATTCTGAATCTTTCTGAAGTGGGTGCAACATTTGCCTTTCTCCAGTCACCAGGGACCTCCTTTGATCTCCATGACCTTCCAAACATCATAGAGAGTGGTCTCAATATGACATCAGTCAGCTCTCTCAACACCCTTCAGTACAGCCCATGGGGTCCCATGGATGTGCTCAGGAGAAGCAGGCTAAGTCAGGAAGAACATTCTGAATTCAGGGGCATGGAGGAAAATACTGAGATGTTTGCAAGAGAAGCGATCTAATGTAATTTGATCTCCATGACCTTCCAAACATCATAGAGAGTGGTCTCAATATGACATCAGTCAGCTCTCTCAACACCCTTCAGTACAGCCCATGGGGTCCCATGGATGTGCTCAGGAGAAGCAGGCTAAGTCAGGAAGAACATTCTGAATTCAGGGGCATGGAGGAAAATACTGAGATGTTTGCAAGAGAAGCGATCTAATGTAAAATTAGGACATGGATGGATATTTCTTTTTGACTTTGCTAGTGTGTCACTTTCATGTAATTAAGTGAGAATATAATTCATTCTTGGCTTCATATCTATTAGAGCTGCATTTCAGATTTCGGTTTTATTGTCAAGTGTGAAAGAGCAGGAACTGTAGGTCAAGCTGAATTCCTGTTGGTGAGTGATTCTAGGTATCACACCTTGCCAAAACAGGATCCCATTGCCACCTCACACTCTATGTGGATTTCATCTGCTTTACTTCTATTACTAGGTCATCCCAGTTGATTCAAATATTTACCCCTTTATCCTTTTTAATTCAGGATTTGTCTTCACCCCTCCCCCCAGTGAGTAGCATGTTTTGCTCCTGTTCTGCTGGTCTGTGAATTCATTGTTTGCAGGCTGGCAAGGCACCAGTTCTGGGGTGACAGATGGGGCAGACTGCAAACAGGGCAGTTGCCTCCCAGCCTGAATGATATTTTAATAAGCACAGAGAGGTGACAGGGAGAGAAGCTTCTCATTGGAATGACTGGCAGTTTTGTTTTCAGCCTGAAAGCACTAATAGATGATTTTTGGCCTCAGTCCAAAAAAAAAAATCACAGAAACTGGAAACAGAAAATCGCATTAGCTCCTAACTTCTCCCTCTTTTTTAAGGATCAAATAAGTTTTTTCTCTCTGGTCTGTTATCCAGATAGGGAGTTGTTTCCCTGGTTTTGGTATTTCAGTTCTCTCTCATGCTTTGGGAGACTTGCCTTTTATTTACCTTTTGTTTTCCTTCTTTTTTTCATTTCATTCATTTTCCCCATTTTCTTCCTTCCTTCCTTCCTTCCTTCCCTAAAAAATCCTTCTTCTAGTTTCTTCACACTCTTCACAGATTCATGGTGAACTCTGTCTGAATAATGGGGTTGTCCTGGTTTCGGCAGGGATAGAGTTAATTTCCTTCCTAGTAGCTGGTACAGAGCTGTGTTTTGGATTTAGGGTGAGAACAATGTTGATAACACACCGATGTTTTAGTTGGTGCTAGGTAGTGTTTACACTAGTCAAGGACTTTTCAGCTTCCCATGCTCTACCGACTGAGAAGGCTGGAGGTGCACAAGAAGCTGGGAGGGGGCACGGCCAGGACAGCTGACCCAAACTGGCCAAAGGGATATTCCATACCATGTGATGTCATGCTCAGTATATAAAGCTGGGGGAAGAAGAAGGAAGGGGGGGACGTTTGGAGTGATGGCGTTTGTCTTCCCAAGTAACCGTTACGCGTGATGGAGCCCTGCTTTCCTGGAGATGGCTGGACACCTGCCTGCCGATGGGAAGTAGTGAATGAATTCCTTGTTTTGCTTTGCTTGCATGCGTGGCTTTTGCTTTACCTATTAAACTGTCTTTATCTCAACCCACGAGTTTTTCTCACTTTTACCCTTCTGATTCTCTCCCCCATCCCACTGGGGGGGAGTGAGCGAGTGGCTGCGTGGTGCTCAGTTGCCGACTGAGATTAAACCATGACAGGGGTCTACCAACTTACTTGGCTTCCAGCTTCCACATCCTGTGATACAGCTAGTGCAGTGCTAGGCAATGGCATCTGCATAGGAATCTCTAGAGCATATGTCCTCTTCTCCCTGCCCTTCAGCTGTATCTCAGTTGTATAATACAGGGTCTGTGTAGGGCTTTGTTTCATCCTTGGTCTTATGAATAAAAGCACTACAAAAGGGAGCTCTGGCAAAGCCCCAGCAAGCTCTGAGATCCCTCTGCAGTGTGAGCAACAGAGTGTTTTGCAGACAGACTGTAGGACAGCCAGGCTTTCAAAAGAGAAGATTCTTTTTCTTCCTACAAGTACAGGGAAAAAAGGTCCAGCTCTTGCTAGGAAAATACCAAAACAGTGCTGGGATCTGAACTGAGGTATGGTCCCATACACTGATCAGAGAATGCACTGGAAACTTCTCAATATTTGGACGTAGACCTTTGTGTCTATTTAGCAAGATTCAGATCTGGGTTTCAACTGGAGTATGAGCTGGAAATTAATGGGATGCCTGCTAAAATACGCTTCTTTTTCCTTTCAGATACAATGATGACACTGAAGGTTCAGATCCTGTTTGGATTCCTTTGCTGCATGATTTTTCTGCCTACAGATGGCTTCCCAGCAGACACCAGTACTGAATTTCGCTCTGCTTTCTCTGTGGCCAGAACCAGCAGCATGGAAGGGAGCTCTGAGATGGTCATTACCTTTGACAAAGTGTATGTGAACATTGGCAATGACTTTGATCCCAAGACTGGATTGTTCCGCTGTCGGATCCCTGGAGCCTACTATTTCTCCTTCACTGTTGGGAAGTACCCAAAGAAAAACTTGTCTGTCATGCTGATGAGAAACAAGAATGAGGTGCAAGTGATTGTGTACGATGAACATCACCGCAAGGAGCGGAAGGTAGCCAGCCAGAGTGCCATGCTGCAGCTTGACTATGGTGACACAGTTTGGCTCCGTTTACATGGAGACCCCAAGTATGCTCTTTACAGCAACGTGGGCCCCTATACAACTTTCAATGGCTACCTAATCTATCCAGACACTTCTGCCTTCTTCCAGAATGCTCTTAGCTCTCAAGAGCTGGGGCCACATCATCACACTATTCAGCAACTTCCCGGAGAACAGAATGAAGCTTCACAGCGACACGTGTTATCTGATCAGCGAAACAGAGAACAAGATCCTCGCTCTGCATTTTCGGTTGCCCGCTCACAAAGTCTCCTGGGGACAGATGACAAGCAAAACCAGCATGAGCCAATCACATTTGACACAGAGTTTGTGAACATTGGAAAAGATTTCAATTCCTCCACTGGTGTCTTCTCATGCCGTATACCTGGTGCATACTATTTCTCCTTCACCATTGGCAAAATGCCCTTTAAGACTATGTCAGTGAAACTTATGAAGAACCACAATGAGGTGCAGGCCATGATCTATGATGACAACCACTCCAAGAGGCGGGAGATGCAGAGCCAGAGTATCATGCTGCCTCTGCAATATGGGGACACTGTTTGGCTCTACAGCCATCAGCACGATGGCTATGGTGCCTACAGCAACCATGGCAAGTACATCACCTTCACGGGCTTCCTGATCTATTCAGAGGCTCAGCCAAAGTGGCTTCCAGGTGCCAGCTCACCCCAAGGGTCAAACAATTAAATGCAGATGTGAAAGGAGCATAAGAAAAGCCAAGGTGCCATGAACTTGGGTATAGCTCCTCTTCAGATATCATCCTCTACTTTGAGCATGCTATCATGTGTCCAGTGCTTTCCTTAAGCTGCACGCTTGTGCCCTGTCTGCAGGGCCACTGCTGTGTCTGCCATTTGTGCATAGAAAGGCCTTTACAGGTTGTATGTCTGTGTTCTGTGTTGGTGTTTGATTTAAGGATAAAGCATGAGGTAGTTTTGGGGCAGGGGTGGGGCTGCATAGTGAGATGCTGAGGATCAGAGAACCGCTGCGGTAATGTTACTGCAGATCCCCAGCATCCAGAAAGCAAAGGATGTGGTGACTTTCCTTGCATATCTGGGGAGGGAATAAATGTAATGAAAATGAATGTAATAAAAATACAATGATGTAAAATTTTCTCAGATTGGAATTCGTTGTTACTTGTGAGACTTGTGTGCTTGTCACTGCCTGAGGTGCCAGCTCAGGAGAGAAAGAAGCATGGTGATCCTACGAGCTGCAGTATGTGTTACTGTACTACAGAAGCCAGTCTGTGTACACTCTTCTTTATCATTTGTGTGTGTGAAGTGTTAGTACCTCTTATGATTTTATTGCAAGTTTCACAATATTTGGTGCTTTTCTTAATCTGAAGTTGCTGAAGTCAAGAAGCTGTGTTTGAGAATCTCAGCTTCCATTTAATGAAAATAATACATTTAGAAATAAACAAAAAAGTAGGCTTCTAGCCCTTGTAGTAAAGGATGAGGGCTCAAATCTATAAATGGACCATCATCTAAAAGCTCAGAAGCAAGGTAAGTAAGAAGAATAAAACATGTATTTTTAAATCTCTTAATACTTGGGTCAGGAGCAGGCTCATAACTTGGAAGTGCGAGTAGTATCATGCCGTGTGATGGTAGTGTTGACTGCAGGGGCATTAGATTCTGCAGAAATTAGCTCCTTGAATACAAGGGTATGGCTAACCTGCCATATGCTGTATCGGTAACCTAGTGCAAGCGGGATCAAAGGTACCATTAAGTGATATTTTCAGCGTCTGTGTTCCAGTGGTTTCTCACGCGCTGTGTACCGCCGAGCCGTGGCACTGCTGTAGGGAGAACTGGTGTGGCTGCAGAGGGCACTGGTGTGTTCCTATGGGGCAATCGGTACCGGCGGCAGGATCCACACAGGCGGGTAGGAAGAAACCAGGAGGCTGGAGGCTTCATCATAGCGCGATTGGTGCTGTTTCAGTTGAGCTAAACTCTGATTTGTCTCCCAAACTACATAAACTGCAAATGTGCATCATCCTGAGCATGCACGGAAATTTGTGACATCACTTGAGTTTAGTTTATAATCTGCTCAACAGATGGCAATGCTTTTAAACTGATCCTAACAAAATCCTGGGTTCAAAACAGTGCATTTGCACCCGAGTCACCAAGCCAACCCCCTCCATTCATATAGCTCAGACTGTATATTCTCCAGCAAGACGGTATTTTCATGCACTAGGGCCATCCCAGCTCAGACTTTTGATGATGTTCTCTGCTCAAATGGAACTTGTCAGCAGCCACTCCCTGCCCCCGCCACTCCATAGATATCATAGACATTAGAGACTGGGGGCATATGTGGGAAAAGGGTGAGGGGTAGAGATTGGAGGTATGTAAAAAAACAGCAGAAGATTAGAAGAACATTAGGTGGGACACTAGTTTACTAGAAGTTATACTTCAAATAAAATGCTAATCTTACCTCCTACATCCTTTGGGGGAAAAAAGAAAAAAAAAAAAAACAAACAAGCAACAACCAACCTACTTTATGAACTGCGTAAATCTATCTTCTCCTGTCATAGCCCTAACCTGACCTTGAAAACCATTCTCTGTGGCATCTTGCTTCTAGGCTTCTTATTCCTGCCTCACCATTTCTCCTTTCCATCTGTTGGGCAACAACGGCTTGGAAAAAAATTAACTAGGTCAAAAGCTAGCAGTTCCCACTTTGAATGTCACACATGCCTCCTTTGCTGAGCATGGAAAATTAAGAGTATATCGTTAGAAAGGGAATTACGGATCCCATCATCTAAGCACATGCAATGAACGTTCAAAGTTAATGTACCTATAAAGGCAGCGGGAAAACCAGTAGAAACAAACAAGCAAAAAAAATCAAAACCCTCCCGAGCAGTTAATTACATTTATTTAATTCCACATTGCAATGTGTAAGACAGAGAAAAGTTAAAGATCTCTTTCTGTAAAGTAATTGTATTTCTGATTTTTAAGCTAGAGATTGTGTATTTGTTATGTTTGGCTTGTAAAGTGCCATAGCTGTACAAAAAAACTTCATAGAAGAAGTAAAATCTTCTGAAGAAATAACTAGGTCATGATCCTTAGGAATTTAAATGAGATTTAGGGGAGTGTATTCCTAACAGATAACTGACAGAAAGCAATGTACATGTGTAAATATGAAATGCAAATACTAGAAAGTTTCATGGAATACATACATTTTCAGGTTGCTTTTTTGAAGAAAAATGCATACATGAGATGGGAAATTACTATGGACACATAAAATGTGATGCCACTTGAGCAGAGAGCTGAAATTAAATATGTGACCTATATCATGAAACAAAACAGCATCTGCTTAGCTGGTTACTGGAGAGGAGAAAAGATACTGTATTTGGCGGAAACCACAGGGGGAATATAAGGAGGCTGAACTGAATTATCTGAAATGAAGTCAGCTAGGACACCAGTGTAACAACCTGGAAAAAAACTGCCAGGGCATCTCCCTGGTAAGCATCAGTGATCAAGATAGATAACACATCTAAACAGCACTGCCCCCTTCAGCACAGCCCACTTAAAAAAACAAACAGAAAAAAGAAACAGGAAAGGGTGAAATGCATTTTATAGTTTTGTCCTATTTCATTTAAAAATAAAAGCTTGTGTATAAATCCTTAGAGGGTTGCCAACGCAACGCAGAAAGTGGGACAAAAAGGTGTGGCGTATTTGTACAAAGTCCCGAATAATGTGGAAAGCATTTGAAATAACCAAGGATGCAGCTGAAGACAGGTGTGTCCTTTCCTACCATAGTTTCCCTTATTAAGTGTCTCTCTTGGTCCTGGCCAGGTTCGAACGATAGAAATGTTTCAGGGATGCTAAATGTGAAGGCTTCTCCTTCCAGGGCCAGGAAGCCAGGAGGAGGGTGGTATTTGCAGGGCAGAGCCCCTTGCACAGATCACGAAACATTTCATCAACTAGCTGAGAGAAAAAACTAATCCAGAGATTTTTATCCAGACCCTGCAAGGAGCGAACCTGATAGGCACAGTAAACACTGGTGAAAAGGAGACGGTCAAATTCAGTTAGAGGCAAAGGGGTATCAGTCAGTGAATAATATCTCAGATGCTGCTCAATCTCTGTCGGTGTTTTGGGAACTTCATCCTCTAAAATCTGGATGAACCGCCGTGCTGGGCGCAGAGAGGCCAGTTCTTCGTCCCACAGCCGGATTGTCCTGTTGGCCTGGATATCCAGCCCTCCCCAGAGCATCTGGAAGAGGAGAGCAGCGTGAGCACGGGAAGCCCAGCACAAACCCTCCGCCAGTTATAACCGAGCTGTAGAGCCATCTGCAAAGCTGCCAAATCTCGGGCCGGGTCGAGAGGCGGCCGCTCCCTGACTTGCTGCCCACGGCCCGCCTAGTCCCACTCCATGTCCTTCTCCGCCAGCCCCACACCCCTTTTCTGACTGGCCCCACGCCTCGGTTTCCCCATGGGACCCGTCCAGCTCTCGCCTCCCGCTCTGCCTCTCCCGCTGCAGTCCCACCCGCAGCAGCTCCCCGGCGCGGCCGCCTTGGGTGGGGGGAGTCCCTTGTCCCACCCCAGAGCTGTGAGGTGCTGCAAAGGGGGTCAGAGCCCCCTTCAGCTGCACCCCATGTTGGGGGGAGAAGCACAAATGCAATTAGGGCATCGCCGAGGCATTTTCCAGGTGCTCCCAAAAACCGACAGGGATGAGAACAAGCAGAACGTGTGAGTTTTTACGTGCAGGCAGGTGGGAGCGCGGGCGCTAACAGTGCCTCAGCCCATGGGTCCCCAATGCCCAGGAGACCTCTAACATGACGTTGGCATCCTCTGGGCCGCGACGGGGTGCATTGGCGCTGGCATCGTCCCTGCTGTGAGGATGTTCATCTGGAAGACATCAGGCAGAGTTTGGTAGTGCCAGACCACGGCCCTTCCTGTTTATTTTTGTCATTTGGTTGTCAGTGATGTCTTCAATATTTCTGACCTGCCACTCACAGTTTGCCAAATATAACAGATGCTGACCACGGGATTTTGATGAGCAAAACAAGTTTTTTAAGAGGAGCAGAAGTGGTTAAGGGAGGCAAGTGTAAGTTTTGGATATGATGGCCCTTAATCCTGCCAACAGAGCTAAAGCATACGGCAGCAAAGGCACTTGCTTTGCCAGGCAGCACAAAAGGCCCTCACGCCAAGTATGGGTGGGTTTTGAACTGATGGTTTTGGCTCCTTGGCAGTTTTTGCTGGAGAAAGTAATGCTGCCCAATGGAAGGAGGGTGCTGGGAGGCTCCTTGACCTGCTGGTGGAAACATAACCTGATGGTTATGCTGGTTTTATACTTCTTCCCTGAGCATCTGCCGCTGGTGGGGGCAGAGTGTGAGGGTAAAAGAAACCCAGTCAGATCCATTATGGCTCTTCTCATGTCCAGCTAATTCTTTGCTGGGCCACCCAACATCATTTAAACTGGGAAAAAATGGATACGAGGCCAGAGGAATGGGAGTTTATTAATATGAGAGTCACATTAATCCTAAGAATTCTTTAATTTTCATTTACTAATACTTCTAGTGCTTTAAATTTCTGCATTTATTTTGCCTTTATCATTTCTTTCTTCATGAAAAAAGGAGACACAAGTAGCCTCAGTCCAGGACTGTGAGAAGGAGGCTGCATCCCCTCCCTTCTCTGCATTGATCAGCGTAGTCGTGTAGCCAAGACCCTCTTCTACTTCTTACAGACTCATCCTTCAGGTCAAGAAACATGAAATGGAAAAAGCTCTTATAAAATAGTAAGCTCTCTGACACATTATTTTATTATTATTTTTATATGGATGAAGGCTTTTTTATATAAAAAAGAGGGAGAATTTATGTTGAGTACTCCAGAGTTAAGGTCAGCAGGTGCTTATAAAAAGTAGAAAAATGATTTAATACTGTAGGTGTGTGATGACTACTACCAACCCCCCCTTCTAACTTCCCATTCTTGATTAAAGCTTTTCAGGGAGATGTACAAGCTGCCTGAAGAAGTGCACTGCCAACCCCCAGGCTGCGGAGGTTCGTTCTCTGCACAGCTGCAGGCTCCCAGATCCAAGCCAGCTGTGGCTTTGGAATGTGAGCAGGGATGTAGCTGCTCTTTCCTACACCTCCATGGATGTGCCAGCAAGGCTTTTAGCTCAGGTAAAGTTACTACATCATCTGAAAATTTCTTTGCTGGGCTTCTGTCTGCTAACTGATCCGCTAGGTTCACAGATCCCTCTACTGAGAGAGGTCCGATTGGCTGCAAAGTCAGTGACTGTTGAATAGCCGCCAAACTGCTGTTATTAGTAACTTATTAGTCTTATAAATATATGCAGTGTTAGATTTTTGAGTAGAGTAGAACAAAAATTAAACAAAGCATAACAAATAATGTAGTGAAATAATAACATAAATATCCTCTGGGGATGGGAAGATGGTCCCTTCCTTACTATATCATTCAACAGGGGTTTTTTTTTTCCAAAAAGCATCTAGAAAATCCACAAACATTATTGCAGGAGCAGACTTTTTCAGCAGAGACCCAAGAAAACCCTCCCCCTGCCACCAAAAATAGCAGCAGGTCTTCAACCTGCAGGTAGAAGTGTCTCCCCCACTGAACAAGCCCCGCTGGGACTCCAGCTACCGCGCTCTCTCCGTGTCAGCACAGCCAGCTGAAGCGGTTGACCGTATCTGAAGAAGCAGGCAAAGTGTCACGCCACTGGCGGTGTACGAACGTTTGCCAAGCCAAGAAGCTGCATCGCTGACAGGTGCAATTCTTACCTGTCAGCCTCTGGGATCCAGCAAACACACACAGGATCAGCCAGGCGTTGAACTGCACCTGGGCCATAGCAGCCCTGCCCGGCAGCGGCTGCCACCCTCTCCGCGGACAGTGCCGTGTGTGCAGTGAGAGCGGTTTAGCTGTGGCGTCTTCCCTTGCTGCTTCTGGTCCCAGCAGCCTCTGTTGGAATGGATCCATCTTTCTGTGTTTCTGGTTGCAGTCCTGGAAAGGGCTTGCAGTTCAACTTGCTGACCCCGAAAGATACTTTCCATCGTATTCTGGAAACTTGGAAGACTTTGTTGTGAAGTTTTTGGCAAAATTGTTTAAGCTTCTTTTCCAAAGACTGATTTCCCACTGCAATTTATTATAGGGAGCTATTAGTTGCAAGAAATTTCACTACGCATGATTGCCTCTGAACAAGGCGGGGACCTCCTGGTCCCTTCAGCCTCCACACAGCGCCTCTGCCACATCTCCACGACACTTCTGCTCAGCTCCTTGGCTTCATTTTCAGTTTTCCTTTTTTCTGAGTTTGAAAATCTGCAAACAATCCTGAAATGTCATAAACAGATAAGGCTGGCAGTCTGTGCAGATTCATGGAAGGGCAGTAGCAGCCAAAATATACAAGCAGGCGGAAGAAACGTCACTTGTTCCATTCTGTATCAAACCTCTCAGAGGGAGAACTCAATATACTGACCTAGCAAAACAGCAAGGATCAGAGCCTGCCAGGCTTTAGCACCTCATCGTCCTCTCCTGTGACAAGACTTCTGGGTTATGATGAGCATGGTCTGCCTTAGATGTTGTGAATTACATAGACGAAACTTCATCTGATTCCTTTCACAGCAGATATCTGTCCTCCACACATCTTTGCATTTCTATTAGTGCCCAATCCCCAGTCAAGCTGTTCTGTATTTCTACTATGTATGGCACAATATTCTCCTGGGTTCTCCAAAAGGTTCTTGGATGCCAGGATTATGCAAATAAGTAATAATATGTATAAATAAGTAATAATACCATCTCCCTCAGGTTAAAGGTGTTCTTTGGGGACAGAAATCTGCCTAGAAAAGAGAGGAGGTGGAGCTGAAACACATACCTTTCTCAGCAAGTTACAGGGTGTCAGTTTGTAGTGACTACCGTCACCAGATAGTTTACTAGGGTAGGGACGATGTTCCAGTTAGTAAGTTGTCAGTGTGCAAAGTAGCAAGTCTTCTGAAAATTCCAGGATCTGTAGTTGTACCTGGCAATATGTGGACTCACACCAGCTGTGAAGAAAAGCAGCACAAAATGGAAGAGTCCCACAGATTTATCAAGGGATGGGGGGCCCTCAATATCCAGAGCCATTCTTACCCTCAGTTTGAATCAAAATAAGACCTGTGTTTCTGTCATAGCCTTGGCTACCTTCAAGTCAGGCTATGCTTCTTTCAGTTTTCATTATTTTCTGCTGCTTACGCTTTAGCTGCATCCCTTTCTTCTGGGATGAGATATCTGTTATTAAACTGTGAATAATATGCTACTCAAGAGGCAGACTCTGATGACCCATCTGTGCAGTGAGATTGATGTGCCTTCTGTTTTGTGCCAGAGTCCCTTACAATCCACAGTGTACACATGACTTTGTCTAGAAGTCACTATGCAAAAAAAGCCCTGCATCTCTTTGGCCATGAAAAAGCTTCCCTTTATCATGCAGCATGTGACACATGGAGGAGTCCAGGATTTTGGCCAACATCTGCGAAGGCCATATATGATTTTGTCAACAGGAAAATTTCCTAGGAACAGCTTGCATCTGAAGTGCCTAGAGGTGGATGCACGTGTTGGTGGGAGGGAGAAGAGAGGAGGCTCAGAGGCTGTGCTTAGGTGAGTGATACAGTGGCAGGCGGAGGACAAGCATCAGTGGTAGATGCTGCCTTGAGCTGGAGGGATTTTGTAGAATTGCCTCACTATTCCGCACAGAAAGGCAATTGTAGAGTGATAAACATATGCCTTAGTTGTTTGTAAAGCAGCAGTAGTTATATGGTGCACAGAAACAAGCCTGAGTTTCTGACAGCTGCACATAGTCCCTGCATGTGCGACTGCAATGTTAGGCGGTGCGCCTGCTCCTCCAGAGGAATTTTGTCCTTGCCAGGTATTCACAGCTCAGTGTGCACAACGCTGCCCCTCCACGCTCCCCCTGGTCATACCATCTGTTGTAGGAGCAGTTTCAAAACATCACATCAAGCCACATTTCTGCAGGGGCACCTTGACTGGTTTCATGCTTTCCACCATGACCTCCTGAAGCAAGAAGATGGGAAAGGGGAGGGATGTGAGGGATCAAAAACTGCAGGAGCTGGTTGGATGCTGATGCAAAATTTGTTCCAGGTGGCCGAAGCTTTGCCTGTCACAGGGGAGCTGGGGCAATGGAGTGAGAAACTATTAAGGGAAGAGAGTAGTGAGGTGGCAGCCACCCTAACCTCAGTTTGCCACAGTCACAAGTGGCAGCATCTGCTGGGAAGAATTCCTCTGGTTCTTACATTACAGACTCCTGCAGGCCCTAAATCCTTGTGTCTGTTTCTTGGCTTATTTAGCATCTCCATCTGCCATTATGTTGTTTGTACAGACCTTTTCTTTTGTTACATTGTTTGATCTTTGATTTTTCAATTGTAAACATATACATAGCAGTGTTTGTACAGCTGAAGCTACCCATCCTCTCAACACAGTAGATTTCTGCTGCTTCCTTGTCCCATTGCAGATTACATCTGTATGCTGGGACAGGCATCTTGCCACAGGGACCCACACAGGCTGTGCTTAGAGACAGGCACACATGATCCAGGGCAGTAGCAGAAGGCACAAGGTGTGGTTAATACAGCAGCGGAAGAGCCTCTTTGGGAGGGAGGTTTCTTTGAGATGGGACTGCAGGGTGATAGGCAGCATCTTCATGAAAGGGAAATTCTGCTTATAGAGTTGGAGAAACCTCTTGCTTTGAACATCTTGCCCAGAACATGGGGAGACCACAGTCCCCAGCCTGGGCCTGTCTGGCAGGTGCTTGGGGGAGGAAGATGAGGCTAAGGAAAGAGGGGAAAGAAGAAGGACATACATGGCTCCCAGGGAAGGTGAGGTTTGAGTCACGGGAGCTGAAGAAGGAAGAAAACCTTGAGGGAAGTAGGAGTGAAGCACTGTCTGTAACCAGACAGGGCCTCCACCGTTATACTGGTATTTTCCAGGTATGGTGCTGCTGGTCCTTATGCAAATGCTTTCCTTGTCTTTTTTCTTTCAGCTTGTGAGCTGCATCCCCTGCTTGAAGGAGTAATGGCTGTGTAAGAGTGGCAGGGAGGGCCCCATCCCACTGCACCTACTGCACAAAAGGATCCCCCTCAGGCCTCACACAACTTGGAGAAGATGTAATGGGATGCAGTGTGATGGGTGATACGGGGCATGCTGTCATCCAGCCTGTCCCTCAGTAGTCCCATAATCTCTGTTCTGCAGGCGTGCAAGGCCCAGCTGAAATCTCCATCTGGATTTTGACTGGAGATCAATCATAAGGGCCTATACAGATGGTGTGGCTGTGATGCAGATGGATGCCCTGACGCCATCAACAGCCACATCCTCAGGGAGGAGAGTCTGCTCGCCCGGCTGTAGGGAGAAATGCCAGAGTTCTGGAAAACACCAACAAAACCTACTCAGCTGGGGAAGCTCAACGTGGTGACTGTGAGTCATCACCTAAAGTCTGTTTGTCCCTGCAGTACCAGAAAATTTCTCTTCTGAATAGCGTGTCTGTAAGTCAGCTCCATCTGACTTGCATCTCATCCAACGTCCTCCTACAGCTGGGAAATCCAACCTAGGCAAACAAGCCTCATGGAGGCTGGTAGTGTGGACCAGGCAGGGACAGAGGATTTGGAAGACAGCTGTGTGCTTGACCAAGCTGACCACAGCCTTGCCTGGCATGAAGCAAGTGCCCACCAGCCACAAGGAACCCAGAGCGAGCAGGCTCCATAGGCAAGGATGGCCCCTGGGGCTCAGGAGCAGCGGAGGAGGTAGTGTGCCAACACTGGCAGTACCCTATGACGCTGTGTAACCTCTTGTGCCCTGGGGTAATGCGTCTGGGTGAGGAAATTGCACTCTTCATAAGCTCCCAGGCTTCTCTAATGAGAAGAGATTTGGGTCCATTAGCAACTATTCCACATACTAAAGACCTGCTGGAGCCAATGCCTGTCCCCACAGGGCTGGCTACTTTGACTCCAGTACACACATTCTTCAGCAAACCTTGCATTTTGTCTAACTTGACAGGGCATTGTGTCTACCATTTCTTGATGTTACGTCAATCAAATTCTCCCTCTGCACAAACATTATGTTTAAATGGCAGTTTTCCTTCTGTTCCTGCTACCATCAGTCTTCTGACTTACCGTACTGGGGAAATACATTTTTTTTATGATACATAGACCGTGAGTCTTGGCATGCTGCCTCAAGCAACCTGGGGTGGGAGAGGGCGAACATTGCAGGGAAATGTGCTTTATAAAGAATTTTCACAGTAGCAGAAGTGGTGCCAGGAACTTTCCTGTCTTGTGCAATAGGCATCAGCATGCAAAAAGAGCCACTGCAGCAGAAAACAGAACCAGCTGTGGAATATGTTGTAGGAAGGACTAAAAGTACATTTCCTATTTAATCAGTTCAATTGATGGCAGATCCAAAGTGGAGCTAAGAATTGTATGAAACCCCAAACTTCTGCTGATTTGTGTTCCCTTCTCTTTCCTCTTTCCCATGAAAAGCTGTAACTTTTAAGGTGAGTGGCACATGCTATTAATTTTAACTAGAGAACACTGTTCTGAGTCACATCCCAAACACTGCCAGCCATAGCAGCCTGAAACAAATTAAAAAAAAAAAAAAAAATTTAAGAAGCCCATGCTTACAAGGCTGGGGTGGAAACAAACATGAAACCCGATTCTTACCATACAGTTCAGCTCTTTGTCCTTGCAAACAGATCAAATTCTAGTCACAGTGAGTACTTGTCCCTTTTTTTTCTTAATTGAATTTATTATTGTCCTATCCCTTCGTCCATCCCGTACTCTAATCTCCTCCAAGCCCCTTTTTTAGTTACTGCTTTTACAATTCAAAAGCTTACATAGTGATTCAGGAAATCTCTACAAACAGCTTGTGATTTTTTTTATGAAATCTCTTATACAACAGTTTTCAGATCTTAATGAGGTCAGTCAGCTTTCCGATGCAGAACTGCGTTACGCATTTTCTGGACTAAGGACAAGGGACATTATTAATTGATGACTGCTGTAATGTAATCCCATTCAAACAGGTGGTGGGTGGACTGAAACTACAGGTTTTTTCCAGCTTTTTTGGAAAGAGCTGAGGTTTTCCACAAGAGCAAAGATAGTGGTAATGCTGTTATACAGCTCAAAATAATTGCAATAGTGACAAAAAGGCATAGCCTCTTGTCTATGGGAGAAGGGAAGGGAGATACTTTTGACTGCAGGAAAAAGCACAATCTGAAGAAGCTGGATAAAAGACTGCCTGATTATGAAGAAAAAGCCATCATGAGGGAGTGGCACGTGAGAGGTTACCTGCAACTCCTTCTGCCAGGAGAACAGACACTGACTCAATTCCCAAAGAAACATTGCAGAGATTTCCACAATTGTTTTGGTCTGGATCCAAGTACATCTTCTGTTGTCCTAATAACAAGCGTATTAGGACCATTTACAAAAGCTTTGCCTGTTCACTATATTATTACGGTCTTCCCAACGCCCATCTTGGAGCTGAGATACTGCTGCCCCATTGCTTAAGCTACACAGCTGCTTCAGTACAGTCTCCTAGTAGGTGCTCAGGTTGTGATTTATGCCTGCAGGGACAGCTAGCAGAAGCAGTGTATATAAAGCATCTTAGCCACAGGGAATGCCTGGACTCCAATCAATTTGCAAACCAAAAAGACAAATCCAGTGTCTTACAACTCAAAGCAGCAGATAAATATTTACCAGTTGGATTATCAGGATTGTAAATTAGCATCCCTCACCCTATGCTTTTCATATAGTTTGAAAACAACATTATTCATTTGACCACAACAGGCAAGAACCTTGTATCAATTTTTATTATTATAAATACTATGTTAGAACAGAAAGGATGGTGCCGTGCATCTGCTCCATTCTGCTGCTATTTCGCATCTTCTTTCTTGGCTCCTGCTTCTATTTTCAGGGGTTCTGGAGCTGCACGATAGGCAGGAAATGCCTCCCAAGGACTATTCAGATCAAACTTGCGAAATTCCTGAGATAGCTCCACAGGCTCTGCCACTACCCGTTTCACTTCATCATCATACCGCACCTAGAACAGAGCAAAGAACACAGGCCGGTGATTTTCATACAGTCCCCGTAGCATCTCTGCTATTAGCTGTACACAGTAATGACCCAGACCACCCTCTGGTACAGGCAATCCTCATTCTTATCCCATGGATAGTCCACAGGCCTCTGCCATGGCTTCAGTTCTCCTCATTATTAAACAAGAGCCCTCCAGATGCCACCAAGACCTCTGGATTCTCCAGGAAAACCCTCCTCTTTGCTACCACATACCTGTGTCCTGACTAACCACCCTGAATTAGGAGTGCCCAGCCTACAGTCCATATGAAGTCCACATGGAATAACACATTTAGTTTGTCATATGACAAAGAAATTTCTCCTGAGTCACTGAAATAAGGTGGCCCGTCCACCTGGCATAGCTGGGGGCTACTCTCATGAATCTTTGTAATACCACAGTTTGTTTGGTTTCAGTTGTGCTTCTTAGCATAACACTCAGAACACAGGACAAAAAGACAACCAGGGTGAAATGCAGGTGAGTACCAGACACTTCTGACTGTCTTGATTTATCCTCCCTGTGCCAGTCCAGATCTCCAAAGCACAGCTCAGGAGATGCTGCCTGGTCCTCACTCAGGATTTGCTGTTATTTCTATTTTTCTTAAAACCCTCTGTTGCTGGCAGAACCTCACTGTTTTCTCCTCAGACTCAACTCAGTCTTAGAACTGCACCAAATATGACTGCTTCTGCAAGGCGGTCATTTGAAACTAGACAGATACCAAACACACTCATTTCACTTGTGGTTTGACATACAGAGGTAAATATTTGATAAATGGCAAGAGTCAGTTCAACTAGAGTTTTATAATCTGAGCCTACAAAAACTCAACGAAGTGGAGTTCCAGCTGCATTAAGATCAGTTCAGTCCTTTATTCCTCTGGGAATCTCCAGTTTTGCAGTGGAAAGTTTAATCTTCCAGAAGACATGCTAAAAGCAGAAGCACTTTCTCTGCCTGACAAATTTCTTAGGTATACAGCATATGAAATTTGCTCAATGCCTCTGGCCTTAGGGTGCCTTATTACAGATGATACTTGGTGATGACTTCAAATTTCCATGCAGGAGATCTATACAACTCCTCCGGAATACAGGCAAACGAAACATCCTTAGTGCCTTTCGGACAAAGGATTGTAAAGCAGTCACATCTCTGTACCGAAACTCAGATCATAGAATCATAGAACAGTTTGGTTTGGAAGGGACCTTTAAAGGTCATCTAGTCCAACCCCCCTGCCATGGGCAGGGACATCTTCAACTAGATCAGGTTGCTCAGAGCCCCGTCCAACCTGACCTTGAATGTGTCCAGGGATGGGGCATCCACCACCTCAACCTGTGTCAGTGTTCCACCACCCTCAGCGTAAAAAATTTCTTCCTTATTCCTTATCTAAATCTACCCTCTTCTAGTTTGAAACCATTACCCCTTGTCCTATCACAACAGGCCCTACTAAAAAGTCTGTCCCCATCTTTCTTATAAGCCCCCTTTAAGTACTGATAGGCCCAGGCTGTATTGATACTGGGGGTTGCCCCGACCCTGGTGCAGGACCTTGCACTTGGCCTTGTTGAACCTCATGATGTTCACAAAGGCCCACTTCTTGAACTTGTCCAGGTCCCTCTGGATGGCATCCCGTCCCTCAGGCATGTCAACCGCAGCACTCAGCTTGGTGTCATCTGCAAACTTGCTGAGGGTGCACTCAATCCCACTATGTCATTGATGAAGATATTAAACAGTACTGGTCCCAATATGGACCCCTGAGGGACACCACTTGTCACCGATCTCCATCTGGACATCAAGCCATTAAGAGGTAAGACTATTGGAGAGATTTGATAACTTTAGACATAAGCATATCTCCTACCTCCACATAACCAGAGAGTGGAAAGTCCTTCCGGAAAGGATGGCCCTCAAACCCATAGTCTGTGAGGATTCGCCTTAGATCAGGGTGGTTGGCAAAGAAAACACCGTACATGTCCCAGACCTAAATGAAAGGGAGCCAAGTAATTTGGATTAGAAAAAAAAACCCCACCCCTTCATGTATTATGTCCACAAAATTTCAGTTACATGCCTGGCTTTGTGCAGTGCCAGCGAAACTGACACAGGAACTCACTCAAAAGCAAATCAAACACCCTTTTATCTCCTATTCTGAAAAGGCAGCCAGGGAAACACTTCTCTCTTTCTTCCTCAGGGCCCTGGGAATCAGTTTAATCAGGAAAACACAGCCCCTCTCCACAAAGATTCTGCTCCCAAGTGCAGTGGCACTCACCTCTCTTTCATACCAGTTGGCTGCCTTGTGCACAGACACTGCTGAGTCAACAGGTGTCAGCTCATCAGTATATGTCTTCACGCGGATCCGACTGTTGAACCGCAGAGACAGGAGATTGTACACAATCTGAAGCAGAATAAAAGAAGCCATTGGTCTTGTACAGCATTTATGGATCTCTTAGCAGTACAGTACTGGCAAGCAAACGCACACAAAGACTATTTCAAATATTCTGTATCGGCAGAATCACATTCAGCACTTCAGAGCTGGGCACTAAAAGACACTATTACAACTGACGTTCCAACAGCTTACCACTTTGATCCTTAGAAGTGTAACAAAAAGGATGTGAGATTTAGAAAACATGACCGATGAAGAAGAGCTGAAGTAAAGAGGGATACTAAATCTTAAAAGAGAACACTGAAAGGATGGAGACACTTGACAATAGCCTTTCCATAGTCTGTCACAAAGAAAATGGCTATCAGTTACTCTCAGCATCCAGTGGGAGAAAGCTAAGAAGAAATACACTTAATTTTCAGCAAAGAAGTTGGATACCAGGGAAAATTTCTAGCTCTTCTGGTGATGAAATACTAATAAAAAGGCTGCTTATGAGGATTACTAGAACCTCCGGGGGGGCGGTGAGGAATACTTACTACAAGCAGACTGAAAAAAAACCCCAAACCTTTGTAAGAAATTGTGTAGCCTTGTTTGATACTGCTTCTGTGAAGATAGCTGGAAAAGGTGAATTCATTAAGGTCTGTATTTATATTATTTCTAGGAATCTACTACCCTGATTTTTAAAAGAAAAATCCTGAATTAAAAAATCTTCAACATCTTCAGAGACTGGAGGCCTTTGAGTTAAAGAAACTCTCTCTACAACTCTCAGGATTTTTGCCTAATCGTGAGTTACGTTACTAAAAGTCAAAGCTGTGCAAAAAGCTATTAGCAAAGCAAGAAGGAACTATATCCTCACGGTATTCAGCCCCCTGAGCTGGAAGACAGGGACGGCGAGCAGGATGAACCCCCCATAATCCAAGAGGAAGCAGTCAATGACCTGCTACGCCATCTGGACGCTCACAAACCTATGGGGCCGGATGGGATCCACCCGAGAGTGCTGAGGGAGCTGGCAGAGGTGCTCGCCAAGCCACCCTTCATCATTTATCAGCAGTCCTGGTTAACGGGGGAGGTCC
>NW_008795128.1:3415208-3417713 GCF_000699145.1 Aptenodytes forsteri
AGTCCCCATCCCTGGAGGTATTTAAAAGACGTGTAGATGAGGTGCTTAGGGACATGGTTTAGTGGGCATGGTGGTGTTGGGTTGACGGTTGGACTCGATGACCTTAGAGGTCTTTTCCATCCTTAATGATTCTATGATTCTGTAATTCTTGTCTGACAGTCTGCCCAGATTAGACAATGGAAGACAGACATCTCTTCGTCCGTAAGGCTGCCTAAACCGTAGTCAGCCTCCTACAGCACGTGAGCCCTAGGGATTTTCTGCCGCTGTCTTTTACAGATCTTCCTAGGTTGAACTACAATAATGTCTTTGCAACAACACTGTGAACAAAGCTTTCTAATAGTAGGTGAGAAGACAACATGCTGTCTGTGGTTTCCTCAAAGATGTATCTTTTCTTTTTCTATTTGCAGCTGCAATTTTTCTGCAGCTGAAAAGCTATACAGCGAGACTTTCAAAAGCATCTGTGGGAACCAAATCTCCAATATCCACTGAAAGTCAGTGGAAATTCAGTGCCCCAAATCTTCTGAGAGCTTTCTGAAAATCTGCCTCATCTCCTATTTGGTCCCGACTTTCAGAGAATGTTTTTAAAACAACTAAATAGTTCTTGTTTTGTTTTATTTTTTAAAAAGAGGAAAATTGTTAAGAAGATTGATGGGATTTAAAGAAAAACATGATCAGTTGTGTCAACAGCAGCTGACAGGCCTAAGTGGAAGAAGGAAGAGGACCAATTCACATCAGGCCAGAAAGAAGTCTCTAGACAATTTGGTGAAAAGAAAAGGAAAAGGAAAAAGGAAAAAGGAAAAAGGAAAAAGGAAAAAGGAAAAAAAAGGGGAGAGAGACTTTCAGCAGAGCACGAAAGCCAGACTAGGAACCCATGCAGTATCAGTTCTGCTACTGCTTCCACAATCAACAGATTAAACAAAACCCAGCATTTCAGAGTGGATTTTCTTTTCACTGTCAGAAAGCAAAAAATGTGGTCAGAGCTGCAACCGCACCCACAGCCATCAGCACTTGTGAAACTCCCTGAGTCCTGCACCTGTGAGCAGTTCTTACCTCAAAGCGGTACTGCCGAGATGGGACATCAACAGCAGTCAAGTCAGCCAAGGATTTGAACTGGGCATTAGTGTGATCTCGAAGGAAGGTCAGAACTGGAATGATCCCATCTGGATGGATCAAAAGTTCCAGCTCATTGAAACAGGTCACCTGATGAAAACAGTGGAAAGGGAATGAGTACAAACACCAACAGGACTGAACATTACACTGAATCCAGCAGGACACCTAAACAAAGAGCGTATATTGAATAGCAGACACATAATGACATCAGGTAAAGGGGCTTAATAATAGCAGTAACTTTCGTGTATTTCTGACAATCCTACCCCAGAACAACTTCTGAAAACATCTAACAAACAAGTAGTGTGTTCACTGGGTCCCGTCCCCCCCACAAGAACAACTTCTTGAACAGCACCTACCTGTACTTGCTGGATATACTTGGGCAGAATCTCAGCCACGTACTCCCCAAAAGCACACAGCTGCTTCTGTTCTACTTCATTTTTTGGTCTGACAGTAGCTAAAGAGAAAAATTAAGTTCCCAAGATTATGGCAGGGAATACAGAAAGCTACAGAAAGAGTAGTAACTCCCATCCCTGACTTAAAAATCCCTTTAACCAGTCTAGCTGCTGCTCAGTAGCTCTGACAGAAGCCAGGCAGCTTCAGGTTCAGGTAACCTGCAAAGTTTGTTTATGGGAAATCCGAAGCTAAACATAACATATACGTGTAGTAGAATATATAGGATGCTGTAACAGAGACTAGACTATAGCAACATACATGCGTTGTTGTACACAGAACAACATGGAACTAGAGACTTTGATAAGGAAGGAAGTTTGCGTCACTGCTAGGCAGAGATGTTTTTGTGCACTGTAAATACAGCAGGAGGAACAGTCCAACAAGATGACGGAGAAGCAAATAACAAGACGAAAAAGAGAGAGGCAGAGATGACAGAACAATCTGAACTCAGATACTGCTCATGACATTCAGCCTGGGTCTAGAAAGGATCTTTTTTTCTAGACAAAATAATCCTGGTTTTGTTTGATGTGCCAGCATCTAAGCACACCCCTCATAATCAAAACATCCTAGGACCTCACGTTGCCTTTTTTTTTTTTTTTGTTACGATCACAAATACTCCTCAAGATTCAGGGCAATGAGGGGTTATGAAGCTGTTGCCCAGGCACAACTTTGCACAGAACAAGCAGGCAGGCCCACGAGAAAGGATGCAGACGGGAATACAGGGTGAGAACAGTTACCGACAGCCACTTTTCTGCGCAAAATTCAGGTTTATGCGTGACAGGCGTCAACCATTTTCTGATGCACGCACTAAAAAGGTTATATCGCACAGAAACTTCGTAAGGGCAGACAAACGCCCTAATGCCGAGCCGGGAGCTGACAGGGGCACAAGCGCACGCCTCGGTCTCTTCCACCGCACCCCCACCACCACCAAACCAACGGCCCCAG
>NW_008795128.1:3418513-3428448 GCF_000699145.1 Aptenodytes forsteri
GTAACTTTCTGGCGGTTTTCACAGCGTTCGCGTGGCCTTAATGGGGGTCTTTACTTGTCCGAGAGTTAGCTTTCCTTTCCCCCCCGCCCCCGAAGCGTGAAGTCGCTGTCAGTTGTGTGTACGGGTTCCCCGATCCCAGGCGCTGTCATGGCATCCGCGACCCTGTCAGGAGCAAGGAAGGAAGTATTGGTTGCGCCATCGTCACCTATAGCCTGGCATACGGCAGGCCATTGCTTTGGTAGTGCAAAATATGCATGGAGTGTAAGACACTTTACTGGTCCTGCACCTCTCTTTCTTTATAGTGGAGATGCCATGGATGCAAAGGGGAACTTTGTGTTTACAAAGAAGGATGTGAGATTTACGGTAGTCTTTAGCTGCTGTTGGCATTTCTTTCGTGACTTGGCACCAGTCCTCTGGGAATTGTGCGGGGCGGTGGGGGCAGCCGGTTCTGCTGTGCCAAGAGGGCAGAGTAGTTGGTCCATCCATATCCTGGTGCTCTGCGTGGTCACTTCGGCGCTCGGGGCTGCAGCTTCTGAGCACCTTGACTGTAAGGATCAAGAGCTTTAACTGAAGTGGGAGCCCGTTTGCAGGATAGGCTTGTACTTGCTAAAGCTGGAAAAATAGTACCAATGTGTGCTGTGCCAATTGCAGTTCCTCAGCCTCTTACAGATTAATGTATAGGTACTTTTAAGACAGACCAGAACTACTGTAACGTAACAATAAGGGTATAATTAGGACAGGCCACCATCAGGGATGGGACGGACTTGTCCAGCTAATTAGGGATGTAGACGCTACTTCCCGTGAACAGAACTTGAGCAAAGAACTTAGGAGTCCTCCTGTGTCAAGCAGAGCTATTGTAAGAAAATGCATGTTTGACAAAGTAAAGCATGGAAGAGTAATTGTGAATCTCTTGGGGAAAAAAATCCTGTCTTTGGGAAACACTGTACTGGAAATCATGTTTAGTATTAATTGAAGAAATTTGTGACATCGGTCACCACGGCTGATAGTTGAGGTGTAAAAATAAGTTTAAAGTGAATGCAAGCAGGCATCTATTTGCTCCTAATGCTGTCAAGAGCCACGTTAAAGAATAACTCTTTTCTATACAAGTCCTTCTCTGGTTCAGAAGCTTTTTCGACCCACAAACTGCTTGGACCTCTGCAAACAATCTCTGGTACCTACTAAGAGGTGTTATCTTTTAAATTGAGTTCTCCTTGCCACTTGGGAAAC
Source organism: Aptenodytes forsteri (assembly GCF_000699145.1). Lineage (NCBI taxonomy): Eukaryota > Metazoa > Chordata > Aves > Sphenisciformes > Spheniscidae > Aptenodytes > Aptenodytes forsteri. Next base: position 3,419,741 of record NW_008795128.1, read on the forward strand.
AGCGGCTAACAACATCTAGCAGGTTATTTGCATGCTGAAGATACCTGGCACATTAACAAACTGAGTAAGACCATCAGTTATCTCATTTGGTTAGCTTGGAGGATGGGTGGTTATGTCTGGCAGACTTCTTGCACATCTCTTTTGGTAAAAAAAAGTTCACCTTACTTGATACCACTGCACAGATTCATCATGTTGGTTTTGGATGGTAATTAACTCCTCCTGATGATATGAACTGCTGTCTGTGCTCTTTGTTAGTATGATACTGTAATCCTTTTTCCATCTAGCCCAGCTATGGTGCTGCCACATTCTTTTGACTTTGCGAGTTTCCTAGTGCGGTTGCTGGACTTTTCACTTGAATAACCGTTGCTGCATTTCTTCATGTCAGTGAAATGAGTGGTGAAAAGATATGCACATCTCCCAGTTCTGCTGGGATGTGATGCTCACTGTACTGGAAGTTTGGTATATATTATAATTTTAATTATGCCAACTTCTCATTTGTTGTTTGAGATTCTGAAGCTCAAGCAGAAGTTTCTGGCTGCGCTATTTATATTCAGTCTAAAATATGCTGGCCTCTTACCAATACGTTTGATTTTTCCCTGTACCCTGAAGTACTGCATAATCTTGTTAGTGGAGAGAGAAAGCCATATAATTATTGTGATTTTACAGATTGCTGGAGGTCTGATCTGTGCAGCACTATGGACTCGTCAGAAGAGACTGGAGGCTCCTCTGCGGAAGAGAACTACTTTGTGAACTACACCTTCACTGACCGCTCCCACTCAGGCCGTGTGGCCCAGGGTATTATGAAATTGTGCTTGGAGGATGAGCTCTTTGCTGATGTTACAATATCAGTGGAAGGCAAAGAATTCCAGCTGCACCGTTTGGTCCTCTCAGCTCAGAGTTGCTTTTTTCGTTCTATGTTCACTTCCAACCTAAAGGAGGCCCACAACCGGGTGATTGAGCTGCAGGACGTTAGCGAGAGTGTCTTTCAGCTCCTTGTGGACTATATTTACCATGGGACCGTAAAGCTGAGGGCAGAGGAGTTGCAGGAAACCTATGAAGTGGCAGACATGTACCAGCTGACTGCCCTTTTTGAAGAGTGCTCCCGTTTTCTGGCCCGTACGGTGCAGGTTAGGAACTGTCTGCAGGTTATGTGGTTGGCAGATCAACACAGTGACATGGAGCTCTACACAGCTGCCAAACACTGTGCAAAGTCACATTTGTCTCAACTGCAAGACACAGAGGAGTTCCTACACTTGCCTCTCCGCCTACTGACAGACATCCTTACAGGTAAGGAGTTCTGAGGACTAGCCAGATGTGGATGTAGACTTGGAGAGAGTCTATCAGGGACTGAACAAAATAGATTGAAAGATCCGAGCTTTCATAATCACTGTCTATTCAGAGGCTTAGCTAAGCTAAGCAAAGCAAAACATCCTGGATGACTTAATCAGAAAATAAACTATGAGCTGTTACTGGACATGAAACGTCTAAGCTATAGAAAAGGGACACAGAGGATGCTGGTAATTCCCAGCAGTTCCTGAGTCAACAGGTCAGAAGCATTACAGGTTTTTTAAGCATAACTTAATAAATTTCAACAATTTGTTGTAATTTTTTTTGCATTAAAAGTAAAACCAGAAATGAACATCTTATGAAAGTCTTATTTTTTTTTTCTTTAGTTCTTAATCATTTAACATAGTAATGCAACAACTCAACATTTGTAAGAAGGCTTGAGCACAAGCCTTATTTTTAGACTATGTTCGTGTTATTAACAATTGTATATAATTGTTAGAACTATTTAGGCTAGGCATTCAGCTGACTGAAATAGAGGCATTGTGACATCTTAGGTAATACAGTAATTACCCTTCTGGTAAAGGTAATGGCCTTCCACAGTAATGGATGCAATGACTCAGGGTTGTGAAGGTGTGTCAACACATCAACAACTTAGTCCAACTGCCACCAATCCTTAAAGATTCTCTACTGCCCTAGTAAGTACAGCCAGTACTTGAAAACCTCTCCCTGATGCTGCAGTCACAACTCCCATTTTTGTGCATTTATGTATTGTTGCTAGAGGAAGCAAGAATGTAGAAGCAGCTCATACATTCAAATGTACTGGACTTCGGATCAGAGGGATTGCCCCTTTCTTGCTTTAATTAAATAATTTTGTAAATGAGTAAATAACTATACTATGTGTGTCATGTGTTTTATATGCTGTTACAACAATAAAACTACCATGACTGGCTTCTTTGGAATACTGGAAAATCTGTCTGTAAGACTTAAAATAGCCTTTAAAGTTGATGCTATGCATATGAGAGTCTTTACAGATATTGCATCGTGTTATCTCTGTTGCAGCTGAAGAAATTCACAGTCAAAAACCTATTGAGAGTATGTACTGATAGCTCAAAAAAGCTATCATAAAATTAGAGTAATTTTGATAACTTACTAGCTGAAGTTTTTAAACTAAGTTGTGACTTCATCAAATAAAAAATTCCTAAAATCATTAAATAAAGCTATAGAGGTCAATCACCCTTAACTCGCTCAGTAAAACTTTTTTCCCATGCTTCATCTATTTCCATATATAGAATCACATTACTCAATAGTTATGCTGAAGATTAGCTCATAAAATGGATTATAATCTGAAATATACTCCTACTGCTGGCAGGGAAAATCTTTTTCTTTTGCAATTCCTGCATCTTTGTTTAGTTAATGGAGAATTAAATAGAGGAAGCTATTAGTGGCAAGGATTAAAATTAATGCCATGAAATAATAATTTATTAAGCTTACCTTTTGTTGCACTCTAGGACCCATTTCAAAATCAAAGTTTTTCCATTTAACCACTACATGTGATGGATAGCTTATGGAAATCCTTTTTACTAATAAACAGAGTTGAAATACTTGCTTTTGTTCCACACTTTTCCTCCTCCCTTCCACTATAGAGAAAAATGTTGGAATTTGTCTGATGCCTTCAGCATCATTGAATTCAGGGTTTGTCATGAGAGCAGACTACAAAATCAGAGAGCCTTCATAGGGAAGCCTCTCAATGAATACAGGCATAATTGCTGGCTTTCAAACTGGAAGTGAATACCTAAAATCTTCTAGGTAATGTACTGATGATGATGATGTAATAGTTTGTGGCATAACCAAAACTTCCAATTATGTCTGGAAAGAAATCAAAATCTGATGCAGTCTGTTCAGTGTTTCCTACTGTCACACTGCTAAGGAAAGCTATAGTAGCTCATTGGGGATTTCCAAACGTTAAGGGGATAGCAGCAACACCAGATGTTCAGTCTTGAGGGTCAGCTGTCTGACAGTGCTCAGAGAAGGAAAATTTCTGCAGATGACTTTTGCTAGATAGGTTTCTAGGACCAGCCAGAAAGAAAGGCAGCTGCTGAGATTCTCACGTAAGAGAATCTTTTTGCCTAAATGCTTAAATAACAAAATATTTTTCATTGTCACAAAGCATGTAAGTTCTCTTTCCTGCCCTCTTTCTCTCGGACATAGGTTCCTTTGCTGAAACTCATCCAAAGTGCTTACAATCTGGCAGCTCTGTCTTCTGATATTCATCCAAACTAATTTCAGGTAGATGCCTGGCTGGCAGTGCTGATCATACCTGCCAAAATCTATAAACCTCTGTATCTTTTTTTCCTCTCTAGAAAGTAGGATTTGTGGTGGGAGTTGGGGGAGGGAGTCACAGGAAAAGGATGTTCCTGAGTATACACGCCTTTGTCTAGATATCTTAAATGCCTTTCTGTCCCCAAACCGCAGATGGCGTTCCATGTTCTCAGAATCCAACGGTTGCCATAGAAACCTGGATCAACTTCAACAAGGAGGAGCGAGCGGGCTTTTCAGAGACGCTGCGATCGAGTCTGAAGGTATAAAAAGACCTTCTGTTCCGGGGTTGGTGTAGCACTTGCTGGTTTTGCACTTCCCAAGGCAGGGTATTCTGCTCACAGGTGTGACTTGAAAGTTGCAAAACACAAATGCCATTGAAATTCATGGTGTTTGCATGAGGAATACTTTCATTGTCATAAATAGCAAGCTCAGACAGCTTTTTTTTTAATTTCACCTAAAGCTGCTTTCACTAGTGATTTGAGCAATGCCACAAATAACTTTTTCATCAGATGCTCAGTTACCAAAGAGACCATTCAGAAATCTGAGTTTGGCATTCCCCTTATAAAAACTCTACTCCGTCAGTGATATAACCAGCCCTTACCTAAACTGCAGACACTTGGGTTCCAGTGAAATCTGTTGCTATTCTGCTATGTCAGATATGACTGGTAACTTGAAAACACTTTGAAGCTCCAAATCCTGAATGCTGTAGGGTGGCAGGACTTGGGAAGCAGGTCATACACCTCAGGCCCACAGGTGGGTCCTAAAATGCTGAATAATTCAGTCTTAGGTATCTCTGATGTTTGTGTAAACAGGCCTAATTCTGCTGACACAGTCCTGCTTTTTCTCAGGTTATTGGAGAAAATGTTCACATCTACCTGATTGGAAAGGAGTCGTCACGTACACATTCACTCGCTGTCTCTCTGCATTGTGCTGATGATGACTCCATAAGCGTGAGTGGCCAGAACAGCCTGTGTCACCAGATCACTGCAGCCTGCAAGCACGGTAGTGACCTATATGTCGTTGGTGGCTCCATTCCACGACGCATGTGGAAATGCAACAATGCAACTATAGACTGGGAATGGTGTGCCCCTCTGCCCCGTGACCGGCTCCAACACACCCTTGTCTCCGTGCCAAGCAAGGATGCAATATATTCACTGGGGGGTAAAACTCTACAGGACACGCTCTCTAATGCTGTCATATATTACAGAGTACGAGACAATGTCTGGACAGAGACCAGCCAGTTGGAAGTGGCAGTCTCTGGAGCTGCAGGTGTAAACCTTAATGGTGTCATTTACCTGCTGGGCGGGGAGGAAAATGACTTGGACTTCTTCACCAAGCCCTCTCGGCTAATTCAGTGCTATGATACCAACACAGAGAAATGCCACGTGAAGCCATACGTACTGCCTTTTGCAGGGCGCATGCATGCTGCTGTACACAAGGATGTGGTGTTCATTGTAGCCGAGGGGGATTCACTGCTATGCTATAATCCCCTACTGGATAGCTTCACCCGGCTATGCCTGCCAGATGCCTGGAGCTCAGTACCATCCCTCTGGAAAATTGCCAGCTGCAATGGCAGCATCTACGTCTTTCGTGACCGCTATAAAAAGGGTGATGCAAATACTTTTAAACTTAACCCAGCCACCTCTGTTGTAACAGTCACAAGTGGCATCAAAGTGCTGCTCACTAACCTGCAGTTTGTCCTGGCCTAAGCGGGAAAAACAGGCCCAGTGATAGAAAGAGCAGCAACGGTGTTCTGCTGTGCAGCTCAGAGGCACTCACCACCCTCAGCACCAGTTCCAGTTACTACGAGCTCACAAGATCCAGTAAAGACCCCATCCTCTATACCTGTGCAAAGGAAGTACAGGCTTTCTGGCTGTGGGCTTATTCTTTTACATAGCACTATTAAAGTTGAACTGCTGCATCTTAGATTTCAGATGGACTAAATGCTATTACTTTGATCCCTTGATGATAAGCTGCTTGCGTTTGAGGCCCAAACTGCAACAAATGGCTTTTTTAGCCTGGAACCAATCCGCCAGTAACAAATCCTCTAGCATATGGACAATGTCCTCCTTGGCCCAGACTGCTAGTTTTAACTGCTTGGGAGACTGTGTGTTGCTGCCATGTCAGTCACAGAGTTAGATGTGCACTGTGTCTTCCAGGGATGTCCCCATTTAAACATTCCTGTGTCCCTATTGCAGAAGGAGGGACTGGCAGAAATATTTACAGCAGACAGATTCTAGACCTGACCCCAAGACCTTTAGGAGGTTGCATTATTCAGTGCTTCTCCTAGACGAGTGGTAACAAACTGGGAACTTGCTTACTGCTCTGTCATCGCCTAGTGTGAAGAGGGAGATCATTTTCATGAGCATTGGCTTTCTTTTCTGTACAGGGAATCCCCACCTGTAATCATAACATAGTGTTGGTGAAAGACGGAATTAAGACCACTTCCTCCTACCCCTCTCTGTTGGCACTGTAACCCTTTGGGTAAGAATCTGAATAAAGTCTCTGCTGAGACAAAGTTTTCTTTTCCTTTGCTGCAAATATTATAGAACTTCTTGTGGATCACAGTTCGGCTCAGCACTGATACTGTGTGTGGGAGAGAAGAACTATGGGGCTCCAAGAGAACTAAGAGATTAGCCATAAGGAAAGAAAGCTTTAATGAAACAGCCCAACCTCCCCTTTGCTGTAATTTATGTAAAAACTACTTTATTGACGGTCAAGAAGTACAACGCTTAAGCCTTCATTAGATCATTAAAACACAAGGTTTTTTTTAAAGCAGCTGAGATGGAGATTTTGATAGTTCTTACTGACGCTCTGCAGTTGTCCCAGCAATGATGTTCCTGTGAAATGTCTCCAGGACCTGGACTTGCTTGTGCCGAACAAGGATGTGGGGACGGATCTTGGCAATAGCCTCTATTGCTTCTTGAGGGCTCCAGTGATGCAGCTGAAAAGGCAGAAACCCTGAAAGTGAAAATCCATTCCATCCCTGCAATGGATGTTAATGTTATGGAGCCTTCCTGGAGGCTACAGGCAACACTAGTTGTTAGAAAACTTCTTGCTGCTTTGCCCCTTCTGTTTACTTCATGTTCCTCCCAGAGGGGCCTGAATGTCAATGCAAGTTCATGAAATGAGTCCCTCAGTTAGAGGGATGGTTGCTGCCTGGGACCTCCATTTTCTGTCTCACTCATGCTTCCATCATGTTGTGAATAGTTTCCTGTCCTAGTCCCACCAGACCACAGCAAGAGCGCAGCTTGCTTTTTCTATTTTTTTAAAACTTTACTAGTACTCCCATCGCGCTTCAGCACTTAGAAAATTTCCCCTTCAGCACTAAGGGAAAATTTTCCAGGGAGCACTTAATAACACCAACAGAAGAATCCAGAGATGGGATTTTGTTCTTAGTGCTGGCTTACCCAGTTGGGTCTGTAGAGGAACTCAGAAAACCAAAGTCACTTCTCTTGATCCTGAATTGTATTTATTGAAAAGCTTAGAAAGGCTCGCCATTTCAGTTAACCAAGGAGAAAATCTGAACAACAAAAATGGATGCTTATCTGCTCAGTGAACCTACCCTCACGAGTGACTTGTTATTCCCATCTCAATCTGTTCCTCCATAGAAAGAATTAAGAATGGCAGAAGCATTCAAAACCTGTTGATAACTTACTATGTTAATGGCCCAGAAAACTGAGCAGCTTCCTGAAGTCTGACTGATCTGCCAGAACCAGCAACAGATGCTATCAGACCATGTGTTTCAAAGCTTTGTTGCAACAACAGTTTCTTTCCCATAAGATCAGAACATCTTTGCCAGTGCCTGTGCTAATAACTGAGCTGCCAGAGGCAGACTGTACAGATGAATGAAAAGACTACTCACAATGGCAGCTATATTGCAGCTTCACCACTGTCTCATTGCCAGGAAGCATTATCTTGACAGTATCATAAGCGCAGATGAACAAGGTGTGCAAAGATAAACTAGATTATCAAAGAAAGCTTAGACCGCAGTTCAGCAAACATTAAGTTTTGCTTGTTCATTCACCTTGCATTTGCCACGTTCTACAAAACAGCAACATAAGTTTGGGGCCTAGCTATCTACCTCTTTTCAAATGGGTGTCCAGTCCAAACTCTGTAAATCATGGAATATTAATGCACCTGTACACGCTCAGGTTTCTCGAGCAAAAACAAATTGTAAAGGTTGGCTGTACTCGCCCAGACTGTATGAAAATAAACCCCATTTAGTACAGAAGCCTTCTTACTTGAACTAAATATGCTGCCACCATGGTGGCACTGCGGGAGCGTCCTGCCTTGCAGTGCACATAAACACTGTTACCGCACGCTCGGTGTTTCAGTATGAATTCAACACCCTTGTGGAGGTTTTCCAAGGTGGGGACTCCAGTTAGATCCACGGTGCTGAGACGCAGTTGCTCCACTCCCATTGCCTTCCATTCCTGAAATTGAGATAGCAGATTCGATCAGTTAACTTTTTTGGTTTGGGGGTTTTTTTTCCAGAAAGAAAACCCAGAACCTGTTGAGACAGTTGGGAAATTCAGTTGTAAACAGACTTTGAATGTCAATCCTTTAGATCAGGTGTATGAAAACTTTAGTGCTGGCTATCAGAAAGGAGAAGTTAAAGGGAACTGGAAAGATGTGGTTCAGCTAAAGGAAAGGAGGTGAGCTGGGATCTCGTCCCAAAAAAGGCATTCTTATATGTGCATAGCGATGCGCGTGGAATTAATGCTTCTCTTCCCTCCCCTCCTCTCCACCGCTGTAGCTGTAACATTTTACTTGCATCCTCACGTTTTACTGGTTTACGTAGTTTTAGAAGTCGGCTTAGGTACGAGGAAGTCACATCTTTGCCGTCAGAGGACTTGGCGGTCGCTGCCAGGACCACGGCAGGAGGCGGCTAAAGCCTCACCTGCGCCGGGACGAGCGACAAGAGACCCTTCCTGGGGGGACACCGGCAAGCTCCCCGGGCCGCCGGGCTCACCTGGGCGGAGCAGCAGAGGAAGCGGGTCTCGTACTCCTCGTTGAGGGTGACCACGGCGCGCACGTTCTCCTCCACCACCAGCTGCGGGCACAGGCACCGTCAGGCACTGCCGGCCCTCCCGGCCCGG